>NC_092718.1:134394568-134397068 GCF_047496885.1 Scyliorhinus torazame
CCAGGGGGCGGTGGTCAGTTTCGACCGTAAATCGTGGCAGGCCATACACATAGTCGTGGAACTTGTCCAGTCCAGTTAACAAGCCCAGGCATTCTTTTTCGATTTGCGCGTAGCGCTGTTCGGTAGGGGTCATGGCTCGTGAGGCATATGCAACCGGGGCCCATGACGACGTGCTGTCTTTTTGCAGGAGTACCGCTCCAATACCAGATTGGCTGGCGTCTGTTGAGATCTTTGTAGGGCGAGTCGTGTCAAAGAAGGCCAGCACTGGTGCCGTGACCAGTTTGTGCTTGAGCTCCTCCCATTCACGCTGATGCGATTGGTGCCAGTTGAATTCTGTCGATTTTTTTACGAGATGGCGCATATTTGTTGTATGAGAAGCCAGGTTGGGAATGAACTTCCCAAGGAAGTTGACCATGCCCAGGAATCTTAAGACAGCCTTCTTGTCAGCCGGTCGTGGCATGGCTGTGATGGCGCTAACCTTGTCTGCATCGGGACGGACCCCTGACCTTGAGATGTGGTCCCCGAGGAATTTCAGCTCCGTCTGGCCGAAGGCACACTTCGCACGGTTGAGACGCAGGCCATTTTGTCGTATGCGGGTAAAGACACGTCGTAGACGATGCATGTGTTCCTGCGGAGTGGTGGACCAAATGATGATATCGTCCACATATACACGTACCCCTTCGATGCCTTCCATCATCTGCTCCATAATGCGGTGGAAAACTTCAGATGCCGAAATGATGCCGAATGGCATCCGGTTGTAGCAGAATCTGCCAAAAGGGGTGTTGAATGTGCATAGTCTTCGGCTGGCCGGGTCCAGTTGGATCTGCCAGAATCCTTTGGACGCATCCAATTTAGTGAATATTTTGGCTCGCGCCATCTTGCTGGTGAGGTCTTCTCGTTTCGGGATGGGATAGTGTTCCCGCATGATGTTGTTATTCAGATCTTTTGGATCTATACATATACGGAGCTCGCCAGAGGGCTTCTTTACACAGACCATGGAGCTGACCCATGGCGTGGGCTCCGTGACCCTGGATAGGACCCCTTGGTCCTGAAGAATCTGCAGTTGTGCCTTGAGGCGGTCTTTGAGTGGCGCAGGAACCCTGCGAGGTGCGTGAACGACAGGGATGGCGTCCGGTCTGAGTCGAATCTTGTACGTGTACGGCAATGTCCCCATGCCTTCAAAAACCTCCTGGTTGTGAGCAAGGAGGGAATGGAGATTTGCGTGGAACTCAGCATCCGGGAAGTCGGATACCTCATCTGGAGAGAGAGACATAATGCGCTGTACCAGGTGAAGGACCTTACACTGTGCGCCCAGTAACGAGTCCTTTGATGAGCCGACAACTTCGAAGGGGAGTGTGGCCGTGTACCTCTTGTGAGTCACCTGTAGCTGGCAAGATCCTATGGACGGGATGACGTTCCCGTTATAGTCAACCATCTTGAGCCGGGATGGCGTGATGGGTGGTTTGACCTTCATGGCCTGGACTGCAGAGTAAGCAATCAGGTTGGCGGATGCGCCGGTGTCCAGACGGAAGGCGACGCGCGATCGGTTGACCGTCAGGGTGGCACACCACTCATCGGCTGGATTGATGGCATTGACCTTGTTGACATCAATGACGGAAACTCGGAAGGCATCCTGGTCATCTGCATCACTTAACTGGAAGTCTTGATGCGTGGGCTGGACGGTCCTGACTCATCTGCGAGGTTGTCGAGGATGCGCCGGATCCATGGGTTGAGCCGAACGACAGTGGGCTGCGTAGTGGCCCATCGTGCCACATCTGTGGCACTGTCGGTTTTTTGCAGGACATTGCCCTTTTAAATGTAGAGCTCCACAATTGCCGCACGTCATGACGTCACGGCGTTCGTTGCGCCACTGCGCATGCGCAGTGCGATCTTGCGGTGGGCGCGCCTGCGCAGTGCGTCCCTCGTTGTGGCCGTTATTTTTGGCGCGCACCTGCGTGGGAGACCGCGAAAAGCGCGGGAAGCGGCCGCTGTCATCCGGGCCGTGGGTCGGGAAGTAATCGACGGCCTGGATGCGTTCGACGTCGTGGGCGGCCTGGCTTGCCGATTCGACGGCTGGGGACCCCCTCCGTGCCAACTCAGACGCCTGAAATCGGGCAAAACGGCAGGTAGCATTTTCGTGGAGGACACAGGCTTCCACAGCAGACGCTAAGGTGAGGCTTTTCATTTTAAGAAGCTGCTGGCGTAGGCCACTAGAGGCAACGCCAAAAACAATCTGGTCCCTGATCATGGACTCTGTGGTGGTGCCGTAACCGCAGGACTGCGCTAGAATCCGGAGGTGCGTCAAAAAGGGTTGAAAAAGCTCCTCCTTACCTTGCAGGCGCTGCTGAAAGAGGTATCTTTCAAAACTTTCATTTACTTCAACTTGAAAGTGCTGGTCCAGTTTGAGGATGACCATGTCATATTTGGCTTGGTTTTCGCCTTCTTCGAACACCAGTGAGTTGAAGACGTCGGTGGCGTGCGGACCTGCGTAGAAGAGGAG
>NC_092718.1:134409568-134586568 GCF_047496885.1 Scyliorhinus torazame
AGAGACTGTGTGTGAGAGAGAGAGACTGTGTGTGTGTTTGAGAGAGACTGAGAGAGGGACTGTGTGTGTGTGAGAGAGAGAGAGACTGGGAGAGAGAGAGAGACTGAGAGAGAGAGACAGAGACAGAAAGAGACTGAGAGAGAGAGACTGTGTGTGTGAGAGAGAGAGAGACTGTGTGTGTGAGAGAGAGAGAGACTGTGTGTGTGAGAGAGAGAGTGACTGAGAGAGAGACTTAGAGAGAGACTTAGAGAGTGTGTGTGTGAGAGAGAGAGACTGTGTGTGTGAGAGAGAGTGAGACAGAGAGAGAAACCCTGTGTGTGTGAGAGAGAGAGAGAGAGAGAGACTGTGTGTGTGAGACTGAGAGAGAGAGACTGTATGTGAGAGAAACAGAGAGAAAGACTGTGTATGAGAGAGAAACTGAGAGAGAGACTGTGTGTGTGAGAGAGAGAGACTGTGTGTGAGAGAGAGAGAGAGACTGAGAGAGAGAGAGATTGTGTGTGTGTCAGAGAGAGAGAGACTGGGAGAGAGAGAGACTGTGTGTGTGTATGAGAGAGACTGAGAGACTGTGTGTGAGCGAGACTGCGAGGGACAGAGAAAGACTGTGTGTGTGTGAGAGAGCAGAGAGAGAGACTGTGTGTGTGTGATGCGGTGGTATGTATTAGGGGTAATACGGTACACCACGTGTCGACAGGCTATTGGTGGAGGGATGCCAGGTCCTGATAGGATCTGCCACCTACTGGACTCCACCCAGAAATGCCGGTATAAGAACCCAGCTTTTCCCTCCATTTCCCTCAGCAGCTGCATTCTGTAACCACACTGCTGGGGATAAAGTTCTGCTTAATAAAGCCTTCAATTGACATTACCTCAACCTGCCTCGTGTCATATTGACGGTGCTACAATTTATTAAGCAGAATTTAAATTGAAGAAAACGACGTGGGAACATGGAGCTCCGAATCACCCCGGAGTGCCTGCGCATCGCACCCCAAGCAGCTAACTCGGCCTCCATCTTCAAGCACTGGATGACTTGCTTTGAGGGCTACCTCCGAACGGCCCCCGGCACACCGACTGACGAACAAAAGATGCAGGTCCTCTATTCCAGGGTGAGTCCTGACGTCTACTCCCTTATCGAGGACGAGGACAGTTTCACCGGTGCCATCGCCGCGCTGAAGGATATCTACATCCGGCCAGCCAACCAGGTTTTTGCTCGCTACCAGCTCGCCACATGACGGCAATTTCCGGGGGAATCGCTGGACGAGTTTTATAACGCCCTGCAGATCCTGGGTCGAAACTGCATCTGCCCGGCGGTAACAGCGAGTGAACACACAGAGCTCCTGGTCCGCGATGCGTATGTGGCAGGTTTGGCCTCTTCCCAGATCCGTCAGAGGCTTCTGGAGAAAGAATCTCTGGGACTTACAGAAGCATGGGCCCTGGCGACATCCCTCGATGTGGCCTCGCGTAACGCCCGCGCCTACGCCCCCGACCGCACTACAGCCCCTTGGGCTCCGTGGACCCCCGCTGCGGTCGACTCTCCGACACCCCCCCCCACCCCCACCCCGCAAACCTGCGCGGCCAAAACACCAGACCAACCGGGGGGGCCCCCGCTGCTATTTTTGCGGCCAGCCGAAACACCCTCGGCAGCGCTGCCCGGCCCGCGCGGCAGAAGCTGCGGGAAGAAGGGCCACTACGCGGTGGTGTGCAAGTCCCGCGGGGTCGCCGCTATCTCCGAGGAAGAAATGGGACCACAGACCCAGCCCCCCCAGCGATCCACGTGCGACCAACGGACGCCGCCATTTTGGACCCCGGACGCCACGAGGGAGAGTTGGGCGCCGCCATTTTGTCCACCCCCGACCGCGCTCGATCCGTGGACGCCGCCATCTTGGCTGAAGGACCCCGACACAGACGGCCACATACTGCCTGATTACGATGCTCAACTTCAACAACCACGTCTGGCTTCGACGACCCTCGACCAGTCGCGACCCCGGATGCTCCAGACTGCAACCACTACAGTCCTAGTGAATGGCTACGAGACGCCGTGTCTTATCGACTCTGGGAGCATGGACAGCTTCATTCATCCGGACACGGTAAGACGCTGTTCCCTCGTAATTCGGCCAAGCACCCAGAACATTTTCCTGGCGGCGGGATCCCACTCCATTCAGATCACGGGGTTCTGCATCGCTAACCTAACGGTGCAGGGGAGGGAGTTCCAAAATTACCGGCTGTATGTCCTCCCCCATCTCTGTGCGCCCACACTCCTAGTGTTGGACTTCCAATGCAACCTCCAGAGTTTAACATTTAAATTTGGCGGCCCTATACCCCCACTGACTGTCTGCGGCCTCGCGACCCTCAAGGTTGAACCACCTTCCTTGTTTGCGAACCTCACCCCGGATTGCAAACCCATCGCCACAAGGAGCAGATGGTACAGCGCCCAGGACCGAGCATTTACCCAGTCCGAAGTCCAGAGGCTGCTGAAGGAAGGCATCATCCAGGCTAGCAACAGTCCCTGGAGAGCCCAGGTGGTAGTCGTTAAGACCAGGGAGAAACAGAGGATGGTCATCGACTATAGTCAGACCATCAACAGGTACACTCAGCTAGATGCGTACCCTCTCCCCCGCATATCCGACATGGTCAATCGGATTGCACAGTACAAGGTCTTTTCCACCGTGGACCTCAAGTCCGCCTACCACCAGCTCCCCATCCGTCCCGGTGACCGCAACTATACTGCCTTCAAAGCAGACGGGCGGTTATACCACTTTTTAAGGGTTCCATTCGGCGTCACGAACGGAGTCTCCGTCTTCCAACGAAAGATGGACCGAATGGTTGACCAGCACAGTTTACGGGCCACGTTCCCGTATCTCGACAACGTCACCATCTGCGGCCATGACCAGCAGGACCACGACGCCAATCTCCAAAAATTCCTCCAGACCGCTCACGCCCTGAACCTCATTTACAACAGGGAAAAATGCGTGTTCCGCACCGGTCGTCTAGCCATCCTGGGCTACGTAGTGCGTAATGGAGTGATAGGCCCCGACCCTGAACGCATGCGCCCCCTCATGGAGTTCCCTCACCCCCACTGTGCCAAAGCCCTGAAACGTTGCCTGGGCTTCTTTTCTTATTACGCCCAGTGGGTTCCACAATACGCCGACAAGGCCCGTGGGCTAATCCAGTCCACTACTTTTCCCCTGTTGACAGAGGCATGATAGGCCTTTAGCCGCATCAAAGCGGATATCGCAAAGGCCATGATGCGCGCAGACGAGTCCCTCCCCTTCAAGGTCGAGAGCGATGCATCGGTTGTAGCTCTGGCGGCCACCCTCAACCAAGCAGGCAGACCCGTGGCCTTCTTCCCCTGAACCCTCCACGCTTCAGAAATCCGCCACGCCTCAGTGGAAAAGGAGGCACAAGCAATAGTGGAAGCTGTGCGACACTGGAGGCATTACCTGGCCGGTAGGAGATTCACTCTCCTCACTGACCAACGGTCGGTTGCCTTCATGTTCGATAATGCACAGTGGGGCAAGGTCAAGAACGACAAGATCTTGCAGTGGAGGATCGAACTCTCCACCTTCAATTATGAGATCTTGTACCGTCCCGGAAAGCTGAACGAGCCATCCGATGCCCGATCTCGCGGCACATCTGCCAATGTACAAGTGGACCGTCTACAAGCCCTCCACAAGGACCTCTGCCACCCGGGGGTCACTCGTTTCTACCACTTCCTTAAGGCCCGCAACCTCCCTTACTCAGTCGAGGATGTCCGAACAGTCACCAGGAACTGCCAGATCTGCACTGAGTGCAAACCGCACTTTCAGGCCAGATAGAGCGCACCTGGTTAAGGCCTCTCGGCCCTTTGAACGCCTCAGTTTGGATATCAAAGGCCCCCTCCCCTCCACCGATCGCAATGCGTACTTCCTGAACGTCATTGACGAATACTCCCGTTTCCCTTTCGCCATCCCCTGCCCCGACATGACAGCGTCCACGGTCATTAAAGCCCTCAGTACCATTTTTACACTGTTCAGTTTCCCCGACTATATCCATAGCGACAGGGGGTCCTCCTTTATGAGTGACGAACTGCGTCAATTCCTGCTCAGCAGGGGCATCGCCTCGAGCAGGACGACCAGTTACAACCCCCGGGGGAACGGGCAGGTAGAAAGGGAGAATGGAACGGTCTGGAAGGCCGTCACCCTCCAGTCTAGGAGTCTCCCAATTTCCCGCTGGCAGGAAGTCCTCCCGGATGCCCTTCACTCTATCCGGTCCCTGCTGTGCACCACCACGAATCAAACGCCTCACGAGCACCTCCTCCTCTTTCCTAGGAAGTCCTCCTCTGGAACGCCACTTCCAACCTGGCCAGCAGCTCCGGGACCCATTCTGCTCCGGAAACATGTGCGGGCGCACAAGTCAGATCCGTTGGTGGAACGGGTGCATCTCCTTCACGCCAACCCGCAATACGCCTATATGGAGTACCCGATGGGCTACAGGACACGGTCTCCCTGCGAGATCTGGCGCCCGCCAGACCTTTACTCCGTCCCTCCCTCGCTCCCTCGCTCCCTCCCTCGCTCCCTCCCTCGCTCCCTCCCTCGCTCCCTCCCTCGCTCCCTCCCTCCCTCCCTCCCTCCCTCGCTCCGTCCCTCCCTCGCTCCGTCCCTCCCTCCCTCCCTCCCTCCCTCCCTCCCTCCCTCGCTCCCTCCCTCCCTCCCTCCCTCCCTCCCTCGCTCCGTCCCTCCCTCGCTCCGTCCCTCCCTCCCTCGCTCCCTTGGTCCGTCTCTCCCTCTGACAGAGAGAGAGACAGAGACAGAGACTGAAACAGACAGGGAGAAAGAGGGAGACAGAGACTGAGAGGGACAGGGAGAGAGGTCGAGACAGAGACGGACAGAGAGAGAGGTCGAGACAGAGACTGAGACAGACAGAGAGAGAGAGGGAGACAGAGACTGAGACAGACAGAGAGAGAGGGAGACAGAGACTGAGAGGGACAGGGAGAGAGAGGGAGACAGAGACTGAGACAGACAGGGAGAAAGAGGGAGACAGAGACAGAAAGGGAGAGAGAGAGAGGGACAGTGACTGAGACAGTCAGAGAGAGAGACAGAGACAGACAGGGAGAAAGAGGGAGACAGAGACTGAGACGGACAGGCAGAGAGGGAAACAGAGACTGAGACAGACAGAGAGAGAAGGAGACAGAGACTGAGACAGACAGGGAGAGAGAGGGAGACAGAGACTGAGACAGACAGAGAGAGGGGGAGACAGAGACTGAGACAGACAGGGAGAGACAGGGAGACAGCGACTGAGACAGACAGAGAGAGCGACAGAGACAGAGACTGAGATAGACAGGGAGAGAGAGAGAGGGAGACAGAGACTCAGACAGACAGGGAGCGAGAGGGAGACAGAGACTGAGACAGACAGGGAGAGAGAGGGAGACAGAGACTGAGACAGACAGGGAGAGAGAGGGAGACAGAGACTGAGACAGACAGGGAGAGACAGAGACTGAGACAGAGACTGAGACAGACAGGGAGAGAGAGGGAGACAGAGACTGAGACAGGCGGAGAGAGAGAGAGAGACATAGACTGAGACAGACAGGGGAGAGGGAGACAGAGGCTGAGACAGACAGGGAGAGAGACAGAGACAGACAGGGAGAGAGAGAGAGACAGTGACTGAGATAGACAGGGAGAGAGAGGGAGACAGAGACTGAGACAGACAGGGAGAGAGAGGGAGACAGTGACTGAGACAGACAGGGAGAGAGAGAGAGAGACAGTGACTGAGATAGACTGGGAGAGAGAGGGAGACAGAGACTGAGACCGACGGGGAGACAGAGGGAGACAGAGACTGAGACAGACAGGGAGAGAGAGAGAGACAGTGACTGAGATAGACAGGGAGAGAGAGGGAGACAGAGACTGTGACAGACAGGGAGAGAGAGGGAGACAGTGACTGAGACAGACAGGGAGAGAGAGGGAGACAGAGACTGAGACAGACAGTGAGAGAGAGAGAGAGAGACAGAGACTGAGACAGACAGGGAGAGAGAGGGAGACAAAGACAGAGACTGAGACAGGCGGAGAGAGAGAGCGAGACATAGACTGAGACAGACAGGGGAGAGGGAGACAGAGACTGAGACAGATAGGGAGAGAGAGACAGAGACTGAGACAGACAGGGAGAGAGACAGAGACAGAGACTGAGACCGACGGGGAGAGAGAGGGAGACAGAGACTGAGACAGACAGGGAGAGACAGAGACAGAGGCGGACAGGGAGAGAGAGGGTGACAGAGACTGAGACGGACAGAGAGAGAGGTCGAGACAGAGACTGAGACAGACAGAGAGAGAGAGGGAGACAGAGACTGAGACAGACAGAGAGAGAGGGAGGCAGGGACTGAGACAGACTGGGAGAGAGAGAGAAAGTGACTGAGATAGACAGGGAGAGAGAGGGAGACAGAGACTGAGACAGACAGGGAGAGAGAGAGAGAGAGACAGAGACTGAGACAGACAGGGAGAGAGAGGGAGACAGTGACTGAGACAGACAGGGAGAGAGAGGGAGACAGAGACTGAGACAGACAGGGAGAGAGAGGGAGACAAAGACAGAGACTGAGACAGGCGGAGAGAGAGAGCGAGACATAGACTGAGACAGACAGGGGAGAGGGAGACAGAGACTGAGACAGATAGGGAGAGAGAGACAGAGACTGAGACAGACAGGGAGAGAGACAGAGACAGAGACTGAGACAGACAGGGAGAGAGGTAGATAGAGACTGAGACAGACAGAGAGAGAGACGGAGACAGAGACTGAGACCGACGGGGAGAGAGAGGGAGACAGAGACTGAGACAGAAAGAGAGAGAGGGAGTCAGACTGAGACGGACAGAGAGAGAGGTCGAGACAGAGACTGAGACAGAGAGACAGAGAGGGAGACAGAGACTGAGACGGACAGGGAGCGAGGGAGACAGAGACTGAGGCAGACAGAGAGAGAGACAGAGACAGAGACTGAGACGGACTGGGAGAGAGAGGGAGACAGAGACTGAGACGGACAGAGAGAGAGGGAGGCAGGGACTGAGACAGACTGGGAGAGAGAGGGAGACAGAGACTGAGACAGACAGGGAGAGAGAGGGAGACAGAGACTGAGACAGACAGGGAGAGAGAGGGAGACAGAGACTGAGACAGATGGGGTGAGTGAGGGAGACAGAGACTGAGACAGTCAGGGAGAGAGAGAGAGACAGAGACTGAGACAGACAGGGAGAGAGAGAGAGACATAGACTGAGACAGACAGGGAGAGAGAGAGAGACAGAGACTGAGACAGGCAGGGAGAGAGAGGGAGACTGACTGAGACGGACAGAGAGAGAGAGAGAGAGAGAGAGAGACAGAGACAGAGACAGACAGGGAGAGAGAGGGAGACATAGACTGAGACAGACAGGGAGAGAGAGAGAGACAGAGACTGAGACAGGCAGGGAGAGAGAGGGAGACTGACTGAGACGGACAGAGAGAGAGAGAGAGAGAGAGGGAGACAGAGACTGAGACAGACAGAGAGAGAGAGAGAGAGAGACAGAGACTGAGACAGACAGGGAGAGAGAGGGAGACAGAGACTGAGACAGACAGGGAGAGAGAGAGAGACAGAGAGTGAGACAGGCAGGGAGAGAGAGAGAGAGAGAGACTGAGACAGTCAGAGAGAGAGAGAGAGAGACAGAGACTGAGACAGACAGGGAGCGAGAGGGAGACAGAGACTGAGACAGACAGGGAGACAGAGAGAGAGAGAGACTGAGACGGGCAGGGAGAGAGAGAGAGAGAGAGACTGAGACAGTCAGAGAGAGAGAGAGAGAGACAGAGACTGAGACAGACAGGGAGAGAGAGAGAGAGAGCGAGACTGAGACAGACAGGGAGAGAGAACGAGACAGAGACTGAGACAGTCAGAGAGAGAGACAGAGACTGAGACAGACACAGAGAGAGAGGGAGACAGAGACTGAGACAGACAGGGAGAGAGAGAGAGAGAGACAGAGACTGAGACAGACAGGGAGAGAGAGGGAGACAGAGACTGAGACAGGCGGAGAGAGAGAGAGAGACATAGACTGAGACAGACAGGGGAGAGGGAGACAGAGGCTGAGACAGACAGGGAGAGAGACAGAGACTGAGACAGACAGGGAGAGAGAGGGAGACAGAGACTGAGACAGACAGGGAGAGAGAGAGAGACAGAGAGTGAGACAGGCAGGGAGAGAGAGAGAGAGAGAGACTGAGACAGTCAGAGAGAGAGAGAGAGAGACAGAGACTGAGACTGAGACAGTCAGAGAGAGAGAGGGAGACAGAGACTGAGACAGTCAGAGAGAGAGACAGAGACTGAGACAGACACAGAGAGAGAGGGAGACAGAGACTGAGACAGACAGGGAGAGAGAGGGAGACAGAGACTGAGACAGACAGGGAGAGAGAGCGAGACAGAGACTGAGACAGACAGGGAGAGAGAGGGAGACAGAGACTGAGACAGTCAGAGAGAGAGACAGAGACTGAGACAGACAGAGAGAGAGAGTGAGACAGAGACTGAGACAGACAGGGAGAGAGAGGGAGACAGAGACTGAGACAGACAGGGAGAGAGAGGGAGACAGAGACTGAGACAGACAGGGAGAGAGAGGGAGACAGTGACTGAGACAGACAGGGAGAGAGAGGGAGACATAGAGTGAGACAGACAGAGAGAGAGAGAGAGACAGAGACTGAGACAGACAGGGAGAGAGAGGGAGACAGAGACTGAGACAGACAGGGAGAGAGAGCGAGACAGTGACTGAGACAGACAGGGAGAGAGAGGGAGACAGAGAGTGATACAGACAGAGAGAGAGACAGAGACTGAGACAGACAGGGGAGAGGGAGACAGAGACTGAGACAGACAGGTAGAGAGAGGGAGACAGAGACTGAGACAGACAGGGAGAGAGAGAGAGAGACAGAGACAGACAGAGAGAGAGAGGGAGTCAGTGACTGAGACAGACAGGGAGAGAGAGGGAGACAGAGAGTGAGACAGACAGAGAGAGAGAGAGAGACAGAGACTGAGACAGACAGGGGAGAGGGAGACAGAGACTGAGACAGACAGGTAGAGAGAGGGAGACAGAGACTGAGACAGACAGGGAGAGAGAGAGAGAGACAGAGACAGACAGGGAGAGAGAGGGAGACAGAGAGTGAGACAGACAGAGAGAGAGAGAGAGAGACAGAGACTGAGAGAGACAGGGAGAGAGAGAGAGACAGTGACAGACAGGGAGAGAGAGGGAGACAGAGACTGAGACAGACAGGGAGAGAGAGGGAGACAGAGACTGAGACAGACAGGGAGAGAGAGAGAGAGACAGAGACAGACAGAGAGAGAGAGGGAGACAGAGGCTGAGACAGATGGGGTGAGAGAGGGAGACAGAGACTGAGACAGACAGAGAGAGAGAGGGAGACAGAGGCTGAGACAGATGTGGTGAGAGAGGGAGACAGAGACTGAGACAGACAGGGAGAGAGAGAGACAGAGACTGAGACAGACAGGGAGAGAGAGAGACAGTGACTGAGATAGACAGGGAGAGAGAGCGAGACAGAGACTGAGACAGACAGGGAGAGAGAGGGAGACAGAGACTGAGACAGTCAGAGAGAGAGACAGAGACTGAGACAGACAGAGAGAGAGAGGGAGACAGAGACTGAGACAGACAGGGAGAGAGAGGGAGACAGAGACTGAGACAGACAGGGAGAGAGAGGGAGACAGAGACTGAGACAGTCAGAGAGAGAGACAGAGACTGAGACAGACACAGAGAGAGAGGGAGACAGAGACTAAGACAGACAGGGAGAGAGAGGGAGACAGAGACTGAGACAGACAGGGAGAGAGAGGGAGACAGAGACTGAGACAGACAGGGAGAGAGAGGGAGACAGTGACTGAGACAGACAGGGAGAGAGAGGGAGACAGAGACAGAGACAGACAGGGAGGGAGACAGAGACTGAGACAGACAGGGAGGGAGACAGAGACTGAGACAGACAGGGAGAGAGAGGGAGACAGAGACTGAGACAGACAGGGAGAGAGAGCGAGACAGAGACTGAGACAGACAGGGAGAGAGAGGGAGACAGAGACTGAGACAGTCAGAGAGAGAGTCAGAGACTGAGACAGACAGAGAGAGAGAGGGAGACAGAGACTGTGACAGACAGGGAGAGAGAGGGAGACAGAGACTGAGACAGACAGGGAGAGAGAGGGAGACAGAGACTGAGACAGACAGGGAGAGAGAGGGAGACAGTGACTGAGACAGACAGGGAGAGAGAGGGAGACAGAGAGTGAGACAGACAGAGAGAGAGCGGGAGACAGTGACTGAGACAGACAGGGAGAGAGAGGGAGACAGAGACTGAGACAGACAGGGAGAGAGAGGGAGACAGTGACTGAGACAGACAGGGAGAGAGAGGGAGACAGAGAGTGATACAGACAGAGAGAGAGAGAGAGACAGAGACTGAGACAGACAGGGGAGAGGGAGACAGAGACTGAGACAGACAGGGAGAGAGAGGGAGACAGAGACTGAGACAGACAGGGAGAGAGAACGAGACAGAGACTGAGACAGTCAGAGAGAGAGACAGAGACTGAGACAGACACAGAGAGAGAGGGAGACAGAGACTGAGACAGACAGGGAGAGAGAGGGAGACAGAGACTGAGACAGACAGGGAGAGAGAGGGAGACAGAGACTGAGACAGACAGGGAGAGAGAGGGAGACAGAGACTGAGACAGTCAGAGAGAGAGACAGAGACTGAGACAGACACAGAGAGAGAGGGAGACAGAGACTGAGACAGACAGGGAGAGAGAGGGAGACAGAGACTGAGACAGTCAGAGAGAGAGACAGAGACTGAGACAGACACAGAGAGAGAGGGTGACAGAGACTGAGACAGACAGGGAGAGAGAGGGAGACAGAGACTGAGACAGACAGGGAGAGAGAGCGAGACAGAGACTGAGACAGACAGGGAGAGAGAGGGAGACAGAGACTGAGACAGTCAGAGAGAGAGACAGAGACTGAGACAGACAGAGAGAGAGAGGGAGACAGAGACTGAGACAGACAGGGAGAGAGAGGGAGACAGAGACTGAGACAGACAGGGAGAGAGAGGGAGACAGAGACTGAGACAGACAGGGAGAGAGAGGGAGACAGTGACTGAGACAGACAGGGAGAGAGAGGGAGACAGAGAGTGAGACAGACAGAGAGAGAGAGAGAGACAGAGACTGAGACAGACAGGGAGAGAGAGGGAGACAGAGACTGAGACAGACAGGGAGAGAGAGCGAGACAGTGACTGAGACAGACAGGGAGAGAGAGGGAGACAGAGAGTGATACAGACAGAGAGAGAGAGAGAGACAGAGACTGAGACAGACAGGGGAGAGGGAGACAGAGACTGAGACAGACAGGTAGAGAGAGGGAGACAGAGACTGAGACAGACAGGGAGAGAGAGAGAGAGACAGAGACAGACAGAGAGAGAGAGGGAGTCAGTGACTGAGACAGACAGGGAGAGAGAGGGAGACAGAGAGTGAGACAGACAGAGAGAGAGAGAGAGACAGAGACTGAGACAGACAGGGGAGAGGGAGACAGAGACTGAGACAGACAGGTAGAGAGAGGGAGACAGAGACTGAGACAGACAGGGAGAGAGAGAGAGAGACAGAGACAGACAGGGAGAGAGAGGGAGACAGAGAGTGAGACAGACAGAGAGAGAGAGAGAGAGACAGAGACTGAGAGAGACAGGGAGAGAGAGAGAGACAGTGACAGACAGGGAGAGAGAGGGAGACAGAGACTGAGACAGACAGGGAGAGAGAGGGAGACAGAGACTGAGACAGACAGGGAGAGAGAGAGAGAGACAGAGACAGACAGAGAGAGAGAGGGAGACAGAGGCTGAGACAGATGGGGTGAGAGAGGGAGACAGAGACTGAGACAGACAGAGAGAGAGAGGGAGACAGAGGCTGAGACAGATGTGGTGAGAGAGGGAGACAGAGACTGAGACAGACAGGGAGAGAGAGAGACAGAGACTGAGACAGACAGGGAGAGAGAGGGAGACAGAGACTGAGACAGACAGGGAGAGAGAGGGAGACAGAGACTGAGACAGACAGAGAGAGAGAGGGAGACAGAGACTGAGACAGACAGGGAGAGAGAGCGAGACAGAGACTGAGACAGACAGGGAGAGAGAGGGAGACAGAGACTGAGACAGTCAGAGAGAGAGACAGAGACTGAGACAGACAGAGAGAGAGAGGGAGACAGAGACTGAGACAGACAGGGAGAGAGAGGGAGACAGAGACTGAGACAGACAGGGAGAGAGAGGGAGACAGAGACTGAGACAGACAGGGAGAGAGAGGGAGACAGAGACTGAGACAGACAGGGAGAGAGAGGGAGACAGTGACTGAGACAGACAGGGAGAGAGAGAGAGACTGAGACAGACAGGGAGAGAGAGGGAGACAGAGACTGAGACAGACAGGGAGGGAGACAGAGACTGAGACAGACAGGGAGAGAGAGGGAGACAGAGACTGAGACAGACAGGGAGAGAGAGCGAGACAGAGACTGAGACAGACAGGGAGAGAGAGGGAGACAGAGACTGAGACAGTCAGAGAGAGAGTCAGAGACTGAGACAGACAGAGAGAGAGAGGGAGACAGAGACTGTGACAGACAGGGAGAGAGAGGGAGACAGAGACTGAGACAGACAGGGAGAGAGAGGGAGACAGAGACTGAGACAGACAGGGAGAGAGAGGGAGACAGTGACTGAGACAGACAGGGAGAGAGAGGGAGACAGAGACTGAGACAGACAGGGAGAGAGAGGGAGACAGTGACTGAGACAGACAGGGAGAGAGAGGGAGACAGAGAGTGATACAGACAGAGAGAGAGAGAGAGACAGAGACTGAGACAGACAGGGGAGAGGGAGACAGAGACTGAGACAGACAGGTAGAGAGAGGGAGACAGAGACTGAGACAGACAGGGAGAGAGAGAGAGACAGAGACAGACAGAGAGAGAGAGGGAGTCAGTGACTGAGACAGACAGGGAGAGAGAGGGAGACAGAGAGTGAGACAGACAGAGAGAGAGAGAGAGACAGAGACTGAGACAGACAGGGGAGAGGGAGACAGAGACTGAGACAGACAGGTAGAGAGAGGGAGACAGAGACTGAGACAGACAGGGAGAGAGAGAGAGAGACAGAGACAGACAGAGAGAGAGAGGGAGTCAGTGACTGAGACAGACAGGGAGAGAGAGGGAGACAGAGAGTGAGTCAGAGAGAGAGAGAGAGAGATAGAGACTGAGAGAGACAGGGAGAGAGAGAGAGACAGTGACAGACAGGGAGAGAGAGGGAGACAGAGACTGAGACAGACAGGGAGAGAGAGGGAGACAGAGACTGAGACAGACAGGGAGAGAGAGGGAGACAGAGACTGAGACAGACAGGGAGAGAGAGGGAGACAGAGACTGAGATAGACAGGGAGAGAGAGGGAGACAGAGACTGAGACAGACAGGGAGAGAGAGAGGGAGACAGAGACTGAGACAGACAGGGAGAGAGAGGGAGACAGAGACTGAGATAGACAGGGAGAGAGAGGGAGACAGAGACTGAGACAGACAGGGAGAGAGAGGGAGACAGAGACTGAGACAGACAGAGAGAGAGAGAGAGAGACAGAGACTGAGACAGACAGAGAGAGAGAGGGAGACAGTGACTGAAACAGTCAGAGAGAGAGAGACAGAGACTGAGACAGACAAGGAGAGAGAGGGAGACAGAGACTGGGACAGACAGGGAGAGAGAGAGAGAGACAGAGACTGAGACACACAGGGAGCGAGAGGGAGACAGAGACTGAGACAGACAGGGAGAGAGGGAGACAGAGACTGAGACAGACAGGGAGAGAGAGAGAGTGACAGAGACTGAGACACACAGGGAGCGAGAGGGAGACAGAGACTGAGACAGACAGGGAGAGAGGGAGACAGAGACTGAGACAGACAGGGAGCGAGAGGGAGGCAGAGACTGTGACAGACAAGGAGAGAGACAGAGAGAGAGCGGGAGAGAGAGACTGAGACAGACAGGTAGAGAGAGGGAGACTGAGACAGACAGAGAGAGAGAGCGAGACAGTGACTGAGACAGACAGAGAGAGAGAGCGAGACAGTGACTGAGACAGTCTGAGAGAGAGACAGAGACTGAGACAGACAGGGAGAGAGAGGGAGACAGAGACTGAGACAGACAGGGAGAGAGAGGGAGACAGAGACTGAGACAGACAGGGAGAGAGACAGAGACTGAGACAGTCAGAGAGAGAGACAGAGACAGAGACGGACAGGGAGAGAGAGAGAGACTGAGACTGAGACAGACAGGGAGAGAGAGGGAGACAGAGACTGAGACAGTCAGAGAGAGAGAGAGAGAGACAGAGACTGAGACAGACAGGGAGAGAGAGAGGGTGACAGAGACTGAGACAGGCAGAGAGAGAGAGACAGAGACTGAGACAGAGAAGGCTAGAGAGGGAGACAGAGACTGAGACAGAGAAGGCGAGAGAGGAAGACAGAGACTGAGACGTACAGAGAGAGAGTGGGAGACAGAGACTGAGACAGACAGAGAGAGAGAGGGAGACAGAGACTGAGTCAGACAGAGACAGAGGGAGATAGAGACTGAGACGGACAGAGAGAGATAGACAGACTGAGACTGAGACAGACAGGGAGAAAGAGGGAGACAGAGACTGAGACAGACACGGAGAGAGAGAGAGACAGTGACTGAGACAGTCAGTGAGAGAGAGACAGAGACAGAGAAAGACAGGGAAAGAGAGGGAGACAGAGACTGAGACCGACAGAGAGAGACAGAGACTGAGAGAGACAGAGACAGACAGGGTGAGAGAGGGAGACAGAGACTGAGACAGACAGGGAGAGAGAGGGAGACAGAGACTGAGACAGACAGAGAGGGACAGAGAGAGAGAGACTGAGACAGACAGGTAGAGAGAGGGAGACAGAGACTGAGACAGACAGGGATAGAGGGAGACAGACTGAGACAGACAAGGAGAAAGAGGGAGACAGAGACTGAGACAGACAGGGAGAAAGAGGGAGACAGAGACTGAGACAGACACGGAGAGAGAGGGAGACAGAGACTGAGACAGACAGGGAGAGAGAGGGAAACAGACTGAGACGAACAGAGAGAGAGAGAGAGACAGAGACTGAGAGAGAGAGAGAGACAGAGACAGAGACAGACAGGGAGAGAGAGGGAGACAGAGACTGAGACGGACAGGGAGCGAGGGAGACAGAGACTGAGACAGACAGGGAGAGAGAGGGAGACAGAGACTGAGACAGACAGAGAGAGAGACAGAGACAGAGGCGGACAGGGAGAGAGAGGGAGACAGAGACTGAGACGGACAGAGAGAGAGGTCGAGACAGAGACTGAGACAGACAGAGAGAGAGAGGGAGACAGAGACTGAGACAGACAGAGAGAGAGGGAGACAGAGACTGAGACAGACAGGGAGAGAGAGGGAGACAGAGACTGAGACAGACAGGGAGAGAGAGGGAAACAGAGACTGAGACAGACAGGGAGAGAGAGGGGGACAGAGACTGAGACAGACTGGGAGAGAGAGAGAGAGAGACAGAGACTGAGACAGACAGGGAGAGAGAAGGAGACAGAGACTGAGACAGACAGGGAGAGAGAGGGAGACAGAGACTGAGACAGACAGAGAGAGAGACAGAGACAGAGGCGGACAGGGAGAGAGAAGGAGACAGAGACTGAGACAGACAGGGAGAGAGAGGGAGACAAAGACTGAGACAGACAGGGAGAGAGAGAGAGAGACAGTGACTGAGACAGACAGGGAGAGAGAAGGAGACAGAGACTGAGACAGACAGGGAGAGAGAGAGAGAGACAGAGACTGATACAGACAGGGAGAGAGAGGGAGACAGAGACTGAGACAGACAGGGATTCAGAGGGAGACAGAGACTGAGATAGACAGGGAGAGAGAGAGAGAGAGAGAGACAGAGACTGGAACAGACAGGGAGAGAGAGGGAGACAGAGACTGAGACAGACACGGAGAGAGAGAGAGAGAGAGACAGTGACTGAGACAGTCAGAGAGAGAGAGACAGAGACTGAGACAGACAGGGAGAGAGAGGGAGACAGAGACTGAACCAGACAGGGAGAGAGAGGGTGACAGAGACTGAGACAGGCAGAGAGAGAGAGACAGAGACTGAGACAGAGAAGGCTAGAGAGGGAGACAGAGACTGAGACAGACAGGGAGAGAGAGGGAGACAGAGACTGAAACAGACAGAGAGAGAGAGGGAGACAGAGACTGAGACAGAGAAGGCGAGAGAGGGAGACAGAGACTGAGTCAGACAGAGACAGAGGGAGACAGAGACTGAGATGGACAGAGAGAGAGAGGGAGACAGAGACTGAGTCAGACAGAGACAGAGGGAGACAGAGACTGAGATGGACAGAGAGAGATAGAGAGACTGAGACTGAGACAGACAGGGAGAGAGAGGGAGACGGAGACTGAGACAGACAGAGAGAGAGAGACAGAGACTGAGACTGAGATGAGAGTGAGGGAGACAGCGACTGAGACAGACAGGGAGAAAGAGGGAGACAGAGACTGAGACAGACATGGAGAGAGAGAGAGACAGTGACTGAGACAGTCAGTGAGAGCGAGACAGTGACTGAGACAGTCAGAGAGAGAGAGACAGAGACAGAGAAAGACAGGGAGAGAGAGGGAGACAGAGACTGAGACCGACAGAGAGAGACAGAGACTGAGAGAGACAGAGACAGACAGGGTGAGAGAGGGAGACAGAGACTGAGACAGACAGGGAGAGAGAGGGAGACAGAGACTGAGACAGACAGAGAGGGACAGAGAGACAGAGACTGAGACAGACAGGTAGAGAGAGGGAGACAGAGACTGAGACAGACAGGGAGAGAGAGAGAGACAGACTGAGACGAACAGAGAGAGAGAGAGAGACAGAGACTGAGAGAGACAGAGAGAGAGAGAGAGACAGAGACAGAGACAGAGAGAGAGAGAGAGAGAGAGACAGAGACAGAGACAGACAGGGAGAGAGAGGGAGACAGAGACTGAGACGGACAGGGAGCGAGGGAGACAGAGACTGAGACAGACAGAGAGAGAGACAGAGACAGAGGCGGACAGGGAGAGAGAGGGAGACAGAGACTGAGACGGACAGAGAGAGAGGTCGAGACAGAGACTGAGACAGACAGGGAGAGAGAGGGAGACAGAGACTGAGACGGACAGAGAGAGAGGTCGAGACAGAGACTGAGACAGACAGAGAGAGAGAGGGAGACAGAGACTGAGAGAGAGAGAGACAGAGACAGAGACTGAGACAGACAGGGAGAGAGAGAGAGAGAGACAGAGACTGAGACAGACAGGGAGAGAGAGGGAGACAGAGACTGAGACAGGCGGAGAGAGAGAGAGAGACATAGACTGAGACAGACAGGGGAGAGGGAGACAGAGGTTGAGACAGACAGGGTGAGAGACAGAGACTGAGACCGATGGGGAGAGAGACGGAGACAGAGACTGAGACAGACTGGGAGAGAGGTAGACAGAGACTGAGACAGACAGGGAGAGAGAGGGAGACAGAGGCTGAGACAGATGGTGTGAGAGAGGGAGACAGAGACTGAGACAGACACGGAGAGAGAGCGAGACATTGACTGAGACAGACAGGGAGAGAGAGAGAGACAGAGACAGACAGGGAGAGAGAGGGAGACAGAGACTGAGACAGACAGGGAGAGAGAGGGAGACAGAGACTGAGACAGACAGGGAGAGAGAGAGAGACAGAGACTGAGACAGACAGGGAGAGAGAGAGAGACAGTGACTGAGACAGTCAGTGAGAGAGAGACAGAGACAGAGAAAGACAGGGAAAGAGAGGGAGACAGAGACTGAGACCGACAGAGAGAGACAGAGACTGAGAGAGACAGAGACAGACAGGGTGAGAGAGGGAGACAGAGACTGAGACAGACAGGGAGAGAGAGGGAGACAGAGACTGAGACAGACAGAGAGGGACAGAGAGAGAGAGACTGAGACAGACAGGTAGAGAGAGGGAGACAGAGACTGAGACAGACAGGGATAGAGGGAGACAGACTGAGACAGACAAGGAGAAAGAGGGAGACAGAGACTGAGACAGACAGGGAGAAAGAGGGAGACAGAGACTGAGACAGACACGGAGAGAGAGAGAGACAGAGACTGAGACAGACAGAGAGGGACAGAGAGACAGAGACTGAGACAGACAGGTAGAGAGAGGGAGACAGAGACTGAGACAGACAGGGAGAGAGAGGGAAACAGACTGAGACGAACAGAGAGAGAGAGAGAGACAGAGACTGAGAGAGAGAGAGAGACAGAGACAGAGACAGACAGGGAGAGAGAGGGAGACAGAGACTGAGAAGGACAGGGAGCGAGGGAGACAGAGACTGAGACAGACAGGGAGAGAGAGGGAGACAGAGACTGAGACAGACAGGGAGAGAGAGGGAGACAGAGACTGAGACAGACAGAGAGAGAGACAGAGACAGAGGCGGACAGGGAGAGAGAGGGAGACAGAGACTGAGACGGACAGAGAGAGAGGTCGAGACAGAGACTGAGACAGACAGAGAGAGAGAGGGAGACAGAGACTGAGACAGACAGAGAGAGAGGGAGGCAGGGACTGAGACAGACTGGGAGAGAGAGAGAAAGTGACTGAGATAGACAGGGAGAGAGAGGGAGACAGAGACTGAGACAGACAGGGAGAGAGAGGGAAACAGAGACTGAGACAGACAGGGAGAGAGAGGGGGACAGAGACTGAGACAGACTGGGAGAGAGAGAGAGAGAGACAGAGACTGAGACAGACAGGGAGAGAGAAGGAGACAGAGACTGAGACAGACAGGGAGAGAGAGGGAGACAGAGACTGAGACAGACAGAGAGAGAGACAGAGACAGAGGCGGACAGGGAGAGAGAAGGAGACAGAGACTGAGACAGACAGGGAGAGAGAGGGAGACAAAGACTGAGACAGACAGGGAGAGAGAGAGAGAGACAGTGACTGAGACAGACAGGGAGAGAGAAGGAGACAGAGACTGAGACAGACAGGGAGAGAGAGAGAGAGACAGAGACTGATACAGACAGGGAGAGAGAGGGAGACAGAGACTGAGACAGACAGGGATTCAGAGGGAGACAGAGACTGAGATAGACAGGGAGAGAGAGAGAGAGAGAGAGACAGAGACTGGAACAGACAGGGAGAGAGAGGGAGACAGAGACTGAGACAGACACGGAGAGAGAGAGAGAGAGAGACAGTGACTGAGACAGTCAGAGAGAGAGAGACAGAGACTGAGACAGTCAGAGAGAGAGACACACAGACAGAGACAGACAGGGAGAGAGAGGGAGACAGAGACTGAACCAGACAGGGAGAGAGAGGGTGACAGAGACTGAGACAGGCAGAGAGAGAGAGACAGAGACTGAGACAGAGAAGGCTAGAGAGGGAGACAGAGACTGAGACAGACAGGGAGAGAGAGGGAGACAGAGACTGAAACAGACAGAGAGAGAGAGGGAGACAGAGACTGAGACAGAGAAGGCGAGAGAGGGAGACAGAGACTGAGTCAGACAGAGACAGAGGGAGACAGAGACTGAGATGGACAGAGAGAGAGAGGGAGACAGAGACTGAGTCAGACAGAGACAGAGGGAGACAGAGACTGAGATGGACAGAGAGAGATAGAGAGACTGAGACTGAGACAGACAGGGAGAGAGAGGGAGACGGAGACTGAGACAGACAGACAGAGAGAGAGAGACAGAGACTGAGACTGAGATGAGAGTGAGGGAGACAGCGACTGAGACAGACAGGGAGAAAGAGGGAGACAGAGACTGAGACAGACATGGAGAGAGAGAGAGACAGTGACTGAGACAGTCAGTGAGAGCGAGACAGTGACTGAGACAGTCAGAGAGAGAGAGACAGAGACAGAGAAAGACAGGGAGAGAGAGGGAGACAGAGACTGAGACCGACAGAGAGAGACAGAGACTGAGAGAGACAGAGACAGACAGGGTGAGAGAGGGAGACAGAGACTGAGACAGACAGGGAGAGAGAGGGAGACAGAGACTGAGACAGACAGAGAGGGACAGAGAGACAGAGACTGAGACAGACAGGTAGAGAGAGGGAGACAGAGACTGAGATAGACAGGGAGAGAGAGAGAGACAGACTGAGACGAACAGAGAGAGAGAGAGAGACAGAGACTGAGAGAGACAGAGAGAGAGAGAGAGACAGAGACAGAGAGAGAGAGAGAGAGAGAGAGAGACAGAGACAGAGACAGACAGGGAGAGAGAGGGAGACAGAGACTGAGACGGACAGGGAGCGAGGGAGACAGAGACTGAGACAGACAGAGAGAGAGACAGAGACAGAGGCGGACAGGGAGAGAGAGGGAGACAGAGACTGAGACGGACAGAGAGAGAGGTCGAGACAGAGACTGAGACAGACAGGGAGAGAGAGGGAGACAGAGACTGAGACGGACAGAGAGAGAGGTCGAGACAGAGACTGAGACAGACAGAGAGAGAGAGGGAGACAGAGACTGAGAGAGAGAGAGAGAGAGACAGAGACTGAGACAGACAGGGAGAGAGAGAGAGAGAGACAGAGACTGAGACAGACAGGGAGAGAGAGGGAGACAGAGACTGAGACAGGCGGAGAGAGAGAGAGAGACATAGACTGAGACAGACAGGGGAGAGGGAGACAGAGGTTGAGACAGACAGGGTGAGAGACAGAGACTGAGACCGATGGGGAGAGACGGAGACAGAGACTGAGACAGACAGGGAGAGAGAGGGAGACAGAGGCTGAGACAGATGGTGTGAGAGAGGGAGACAGAGACTGAGACAGACACGGAGAGAGAGCGAGACATTGACTGAGACAGACAGGGAGAGAGAGAGAGACAGAGACTGAGACAGACAGGGAGAGAGAGGGAGACAGAGACTGAGACAGACAGGGAGAGAGAGGGAGACAGAGACTGAGACAGACAGGGAGAGAGAGAGAGACAGAGACTGAGACAGACAGGGAGAGAGAGAGAGACAGTGACTGAGACAGACAGGGAGAGAGAGGGAGACAGAGACTGAGACAGACAGGGAGAGAGAGGGAGACAGAGACTGAGACAGACAAGGAGAGAGAGGGAAACAGTGACTGAGACAGACAGAGAGAGAGAGAGACAGAGACTGAGACAGACAGGGAGAGAGAGGGAGACAGAGACTGAGACAGACAGAGAGAGAGAGAGAGAGAGAGACTGAGACAGACAGGGAGAGAGAGAGAGACAGAGACTGAGACAGACAGGGAGAGAGAAGGAGACAGAGACTGAGACAGACAGGGAGAGAGAGAGAGACAGAGACTGAGACAGAGAGAGAGAGAGACAGAGACTGAGACAGACAGGGAGAGAGACAGAGACTGAGACAGACAGGGAGAGAGAGGGAGACAGAGACTGAGACAGACAGGGAGAGAGAGAGAGACAGAGACTGAGACAGACAGGGAGAGAGAGAGAGACAGTGACTGAGACAGACAGGGAGAGAGAGGGAGACAGAGACTGAGACAGACAGGGAGAGAGAGGGAGACAGAGACTGAGACAGACAAGGAGAGAGAGGGAAACAGTGACTGAGACAGACAGAGAGAGAGAGAGACAGAGACTGAGACAGACAGGGAGAGAGAGGGAGACAGAGACTGGGACAGACAGGGAGAGAGAGGGAGACAGAGACGGAGACAGACAGGGAGAGAGAGGGAGACAGAGACTGAGACAGACAGAGAGAGAGAGAGGGAGACAGAGACTGAGACAGACAGGGAGAGAGAGGGAGACAGAGACTGAGACAGACAGGGAGAGAGAGGGAGACAGAGACTGAGACAGGGAGAGAGAGGGAGACAGAGACTGAGACAGACAGAGAGAGAGAGAGGGAGACAGAGACTGAGACAGACAGGGAGAGAGAGGGAGACAGAGACTGAGACAGACAGGGAGAGAGAGGGAGACAGAGACTGAGACAGACAGGGAGAGGGAGACAGAGACTGAGACAGACAAGGAGAGAGAGAGGGAGACAGAGACTGAGACAGACAGGGAGAGAGAGGGAGACAGAGAGTGAGACAGACAGAGAGAGAGAGGGAGACAGAGACTGAGACAGACAGGGAGAGAGAGGGAGACAGAGACTGAGACAGACAGGGAGAGAGAGAGGGAGACAGAGACTGAGACAGACAGGGAGAGAGAGGGAGACAGAGAGTGAGACAGACAGAGAGAGAGAGGGAGACAGAGACTTAGACAGACAGGGAGAGAGAGAGGGAGACAGAGACTGAGACAGACAGGGAGAGAGAGGGAGACAGAGACTGAGACAGACAAGGAGAGAGAGGGAGACAGAGACTGAGACAGACAGGGAGAGAGAGCGAGACAGTGACTGAGACAGACAGGGAGAGAGAGAGAGACAGAGACTGAGACAGACAAGGAGAGAGAGGGAGACAGAGACTGAGACAGACAGAGAGAGAGGGAGACAGAGACTGAGACAGACAAGGAGAGAGAGGGAGACAGAGACTGAGACAGACAGAGAGAGAGAGGGAAACAGAGAGTGAGACAGACAGGGAGAGAGAGGGAGACAGAGACTGAGACAGACAGGGAGAGAGAGGGAGACAGAGACTGAGACAGACAGGGAGAGAGAGAGGGAGACAGAGACTGAGACAGACAGGGAGAGAGAGGGAGACAGAGACTGAGACAGACAAGGAGAGAGAGGGAGACAGAGACTGAGACAGACAGGGAGAGAGAGCGAGACAGTGACTGAGACAGACAGGGAGAGAGAGAGAGACAGAGACTGAGACAGACAAGGAGAGAGAGGGAGACAGAGACTGAGACAGACAGAGAGAGAGGGAGACAGAGACTGAGACAGACAAGGAGAGAGAGGGAGACAGAGACTGAGACAGACAGAGAGAGAGAGGGAAACAGAGAGTGAGACAGACAGGGAGAGAGAGGGAGACAGAGACTGAGACAGACAGGGAGAGAGAGGGAGACAGAGACTGAGACAGACAGGGGGAGAGAAGGAGACAGAGACTGAGACAGACAAGGAGAGAGAGGGAGACAGAGACTGAGACAGACAGGGAGAGAGAGCGAGACAGTGACTGAGACAGACAGGGAGAGAGAGAGAGACAGAGACTGAGACAGACAGAGAGAGAGAGGGAAACAGAGAGTGAGACAGACAGGGAGAGAGAGGGAGACAGAGACTGAGACAGACAGGGGGAGAGAAGGAGACAGAGAGTGAGACAGACAAGGAGAGAGAGGGAGACAGAGACTGAGACAGACAGGGAGAGAGAGCGAGACAGTGACTGAGACAGACAGGGAGAGAGAGAGAGACAGAGACTGAGACAGACAAGGAGAGAGAGAGAGACAGAGACTGAGACAGACAAGGAGAGAGAGGGAGACAGAGACTGAGACAGACAGAGAGAGAGGGAGACAGAGACTGAGACAGACAGAGAGAGAGAGAGAGAGAGAGAGACTGAGACAGACAGGGAGAGAGAGAGGGAGACAGAGACTGAGACAGACAGGGAGAGAGAGGGAGACAGAGACTGAGACAGACAGGGAGAGAGAGGGAGACAGAGAGTGAGACAGACAGGGAGAGAGAGGGAGACAGAGACTGAGACAGACAGGGAGAGAGAGGGAGACAGAGACTGAGACAGACAGAGAGAGAGGGAGACAGAGACTGAGACAGACAGAGAGAGAGAGAGAGAGAGAGACTGAGACAGACAGGGAGAGAGAGAGGGAGACAGAGACTGGGACAGACAGGGAGAGAGAGGGAGACAGAGACTGAGACAGACAGGGAGAGAGAGACAGAGACTGAGACAGACAGGGAGAGAGACAGAGACAGAGGCGGACAGGGAGAGAGAGGGAGACTGAGACGGACAGAGAGAGAGGTCGAGACAGAGACTGAGACAGACAGGGAGAGAGAGGGAGACAGAGACTGAGACGGACAGAGAGAGAGGTCGAGACAGAGACTGAGACAGACAGAGAGAGAGAGGGAGACAGAGACTGAGAGAGAGAGAGAGAGACACAGAGACTGAGACAGACAGGGAGAGAGAGAGAGAGAGACAGAGACTGAGACAGACAGGGAGAGAGAGGGAGACAGAGACTGAGACAGGCGGAGAGAGAGAGAGAGACATAGACTGAGACAGACAGGGGAGAGGGAGACAGAGGTTGAGACAGACAGTGGGAGAGACAGAGACTGAGACACACAGGGAGAGAGACGGAGACAGAGACTGAGACAGACTGGGAGAGAGGTAGACAGAGACTGAGACAGACAGGGAGAGAGAGGGAGACAGAGGCTGAGACAGATGGTGTGAGAGAGGGAGACAGAGACTGAGACAGACACGGAGAGAGAGCGAGACATTGACTGAGACAGACAGGGAGAGAGAGAGAGACAGAGACAGACAGGGAGAGAGAGGGAGACAGAGACTGAGACAGACAGGGAGAGAGAGGGAGACAGAGACTGAGACAGACAGGGAGAGAGAGAGAGACAGAGACTGAGACAGACAGGGAGAGAGAGAGAGACAGTGACTGAGACAGACAGGGAGAGAGAGGGAAACAGTGACTGAGACAGACAGAGAGAGAGAGAGACAGAGACTGAGACAGACAGGGAGAGAGAGAGGGAGACAGAGACTGAGACAGACAGGGAGAGACAGGGAGACAGAGACTGAGACAGACAAGGAGAGAGAGGGAAACAGTGACTGAGACAGACAGAGAGAGAGAGAGACAGAGACTGAGACAGACAGGGAGAGAGAGGGAGACAGAGACTGAGACAGACAGAGAGAGAGAGACTGAGACAGACAGGGAGAGAGAGAGGGAGACAGAGACTGGGACAGACAGGGAGAGAGAGGGAGACAGAGACGGAGACAGACAGGGAGAGAGAGGGAGACAGAGACTGAGACAGACAGGGAGAGAGAGAGGGAGACAGAGACTGAGACAGACAGGGAGAGAGAGGGAGACAGAGACTGAGACAGACAGGGAGAGAGACAGAGACAGAGGCGGACAGGGAGAGAGAGGGAGACAGAGACTGAGACGGACAGAGAGAGAGGTCGAGACAGAGACTGAGACAGACAGAGAGAGAGAGGGAGACAGAGACTGAGAGAGAGAGAGAGAGAGACAGAGACTGAGACAGACAGGGAGAGAGAGAGAGAGAGACAGAGACTGAGACAGACAGGGAGAGAGAGGGAGACAGAGACTGAGACAGGCGGAGAGAGAGAGAGACATAGACTGAGACAGACAGGGAGAGAGACGGAGACAGAGACTGAGACAGACAGGGAGAGAGAGGGAGACAGAGACTGAGACAGACAGGGAGAGAGAGGGAGACAGAGACTGAGACAGACAGGGAGAGAGAGAGAGACAGAGACTGAGACAGACAGGGAGAGAGAGAGAGACAGTGACTGAGACAGACAGGGAGAGAGAGGGAGACAGAGACTAAGACAGACAGGGAGAGAGAGGGAGACAGAGACTGAGACAGACAAGGAGAGAGAGGGAAACAGTGACTGAGACAGACAGAGAGAGAGAGAGACAGAGACTGAGACAGACAGGGAGAGAGAGGGAGACAGAGACTGAGACAGACAGAGAGAGAGAGAGAGAGAGAGACTGAGACAGACAGGGAGAGAGAGAGAGACTGAGACAGACAGGGAGAGAGAGGGAGACAGAGACTGAGACAGACAGGGAGAGAGACAGAGACTGAGACAGACAGGGAGAGAGACAGAGACTGAGACAGACAGGGAGAGAGAGGGAGACAGAGACTGAGACAGACAGGGAGAGAGAGGGAGACAGAGACTGAGACAGACAGAGAGAGAGAGAGAGAGAGAGACAGAGACTGAGACAGACAGGGAGAGAGAGAGAGACAGTGACTGAGACAGACAGGGAGAGAGAGGGAGACAGAGACTGAGACAGACAGGGAGAGAGAGAGAGAGAGAGAGACTGAGACAGACAGGGAGAGAGAGAGGGAGACAGAGACGGAGACAGACAGGGAGAGAGAGGGAGACAGAGACTGAGACAGACAGGGAGAGAGAGAGGGAGACAGAGACTGAGACAGACAGGGAGAGAGAGGGAGACAGAGACTGAGACAGACAGGGAGAGAGAGGGAGACAGAGACTGAGACAGACAGAGAGAGAGAGAGGGAGACAGAGACTGAGACAGACAGGGAGAGGGAGGGAGACAGAGACTGAGACAGACAGGGAGAGAGAGGGAGACAGAGACTGAGACAGACAGGGAGAGAGAGAGGGAGACAGAGACTGAGACAGACAAGGAGAGAGAGTGAGACAGAGACTGGGACAGACAGGGAGAGAGAGAGAGAGACAGAGACTGAGACAGACAGGGAGAGAGAGGGAGACAGTGACTGAGACAGACAGAGAGAGAGAGGGAGACAGAGACTGAGACAGACAGGGAGAGAGAGAGGGAGACAGAGACTGAGACAGACAGGGAGAGAGAGAGAGAGACAGAGACTGGGACAGACAGGGAGAGAGAGGGAGACAGAGACTGAGACAGTCAGGGAGAGAGAGAGGGAGACAGAGACTGAGACAGACAGGGAGAGAGAGAGGGAGACAGAGAGTGAGACAGACAGAGAGAGAGAGGGAGACAGAGACTGAGACAGACAGGGAGAGAGAGAGGGAGACAGAGACTGAGACAGACAGGGAGAGAGAGAGGGAGACAGAGACTGAGACAGACAGGGAGAGAGAGGGAGACAGAGAGTGAGACAGACAGAGAGAGAGAGGGAGACAGAGACTGAGACAGACAGGGAGAGAGAGAGGGAGACAGAGACTGAGACAGACAGGGAGAGAGAGGGAAACAGAGAGTGAGACAGACAGGGAGAGAGAGGGAGACAGAGACTGAGACAGACAGGGAGAGAGAGAGGGAGACAGAGACTGAGACAGACAGGGAGAGAGAGGGAGACAGAGACTGAGACAGACAGGGAGAGAGAGAGAGAGACAGAGACTGAGACAGACAGGGAGAGAGAGGGAGACAGAGACTGAGACAGACAGGGAGAGAGAGAGAGAGACAGTGACTGAGACAGACAGGGAGAGAGAGGGAGACAGAGACTGAGACAGACAGGGAGAGAGAGAGAGACAGAGACTGAGACAGACAAGGAGAGAGAGGGAGACAGAGAGTGAGACAGACAGAGAGAGAGAGGGAAACAGAGAGTGAGACAGACAGGGAGAGAGAGGGAGACAGAGACTGAGACAGACAGGGAGAGAGAAGGAGACAGAGACTGAGACAGACAGGGAGAGAGAGAGAGACAGAGACTGAGACAGACAGGGAGAGAGAGAGAGACAGAGACTGAGACAGACAAGGAGAGAGAGCGAGACAGTGACTGAGACAGACAGGGAGAGAGAGGGAGACAGAGACTGAGACAGACAGGGAGAGAGAGAGGGAGACAGAGACTGAGACAGACAGAGAGAGAGGGAGACAGAGACTGAGACAGACAAGGAGAGAGAGGGAGACAGAGACTGAGACAGACAAGGAGAGAGAGGGAGACAGAGACTGAGACAGACAGAGAGAGAGGGAGACAGAGACTGAGACAGACAAGGAGAGAGAGGGAGACAGAGACTGAGACAGACAAGGAGAGAGAGGGAGACAGAGACTGAGACAGACAGGGAGAGAGAGGGAGACAGAGACTGAGACAGACAGAGAGAGAGAGAGAGAGAGAGACTGAGACAGACAGGGAGAGAGAGACAGAGACTGAGACAGACAGGGAGAGAGAAGGAGACAGAGACTGAGACAGACAGGGAGAGAGAGAGGGAGACAGAGACTGAGACAGACAGGGAGAGAGAGGGAGACAGAGAGTGAGACAGACAGGGAGAGAGAGGGAGACAGAGACTGAGAAAGACAGGGAGAGAGAGGGAGACAGAGAGTGAGACAGACAGGGAGAGAGAGGGAGACAGAGACTGAGACAGACAAGGAGAGAGAGAGACAGAGACTGAGACAGACAAGGAGAGTGACAGAGAGTGAGAAAGACAGGGAGAGAGAGAGAGTGACAGAGACTGAGACAGACAGGGAGAGAGACAGAGAGTGAGAAAGACAGGGAGAGCGAGGGAGACAGAGACTGGGACAGACAGGGAGAGAGAGAGGGAGACAGAGACTGAGACAGACAGGGAGAGAGAGAGAGTGACAGAGACTGAGACAGACAGAGAGAGAGAGGGAGGCAGAGACTGTGACAGACAAGGAGAGAGAGGGAGACAGAGACTGAGACAGACAGAGAGAGAGAGAGAGAGACAGAGACAGACAGGTAGAGAGAGGGAGACAGAGACTGAGACAGACAGAGAGAGAGAGAGCGAGACAGTGACTGAGACAGACAGGGAGAGAGAGAGAGTGACAGAGACTGAGACAGACAGGGAGAGAGAGCGAGACAGTGACTGAGACAGACAGAGAGGGAGTCAGAGACTGAGAGAGACAGAGAGAGAGACAGAGACAGAGACGGACAGGGAGAGAGAGAGAGAGAGAGACTGAGACAGTCAGAGAGAGAGAGAGAGAGACAGAGACTGAGACAGACAGGGAGAGAGAGGGAGACAGGGACTGAGACAGACAGGGAGCGAGAGGGAGACAGAGACTGAGACAGACATGGAGAGAGAGGGAGACAGAGACTACGACAGACAGGGAGAGAGAGGGAGACAGAGACTGAGACAGATGGGGTGAGAGAGGGAGACAGAGACTGAGACAGTCAGAGAGAGAGAGGGAGACAGAGACTGAGACAGACAGATTGAGAGAGAGACACAGAGACTCAGACAGTCAGGTAGAGAGAGAGAGAGACAGAGACTGAGACAGACAGGGAGAGAGAGGAAGACAGAGACTGAGACAGACCGGGAAAGAGAGAGAGACAGAGACTGAGACAGACAGGGTGAGAGAGAGAGACAGAGACTGAGACAGGCAGGGAGAGAGAGGGAGACAGAGACTGAGACAGACAGGTAGAGAGAGAGAGACAGAGACTCAGACAGTCAGGTGGAGAGAGAGAGAGACAGAGACTGAGACAGACAGGTAGAGAGAGGAAGACAGAGACTGAGACAGTCAGAGAGAGAGAGGGAGACAGACAGGGAGAGAGAGGGAGACAGAGACTGAGATAGACAGGGAGAGAGAGAGAGAGAGAGGGAGACAGACAGGGAGAGAGAGGGAGACAGAGAGTGAGACAGACAGCGAGAGAGAGAGAGTGACAGAGACTGAGACAGAAAGGGAGAGAGAGGGAGACAAAGACTGAGACACAGAGGGAGCGAGAGGGAGACAGAGAGTGAATCAGACAGGGAGAGAGAGGCAGAGACTGAGACAGACAGGGAGCGAGAGGGAGGCAGAGACTGAGACGGACAAGGAGAGAGAGGGAGACAGAGACTGAGACAGACAGAGAAAGAGAGAGAGAGACAGAGTCAGACAGAGAGAGAGAGGGAGAGAGAGACTGAGACAGACAGGTAGAGAGAGGGAGACAGAGACTGACACAGACAGGGAGAGAGAGCGAGACAGTGACTGAGACAGTCAGAGAGAGAGACAGAGACTGAGACAGACAGGGAGAGAGAGGGAGACAGAGACTGAGACAGACAGGGAGAGAGAGCGAGACAGTGACTGAGACAGTCGGAGAGGGAGTCAGAGACTGAGACAGACGGAGAGAGAGACAGAGACTGAGACAGACAGAGAGAGAGACAGAGACTGAGACAGACAGGGAGAGCGAGGGAGACAGAGACAGAGATGGATAGAGAGAGAGGGAGACAGCGACTGAGGTAGCCAGGTAGAGAGAGGGAGACAGTGACTAAGACAGTCAGAGAGAGAGAGAGAGAGACAGTGACTGAGACAGTCAGGGAGAGAGAGGGAGACAGAGACTGAGACAGACAGGAAGAGAGAAGGAGACAGAGACTGAGACAGACAGGGAGAGAGAGGGAGACAGAGACTGAGACAGACGGAGAGAGAGGGAGACAGAGACTGAGACAGACAGGGAGAGAGAAGGAGACAGAGACTGAGACAGACAGGGAGAGAGAAGGAGAGAGAGACTGATACAGACAGGGAGAGAGAGAGACAGTGACTGAGACAGACAGGGATTGAGAGGGAGACAGAGACTGAGATAGACAGGGAGAGAGAGAGAGAGACAGAGACTGAGACAGTCAGAGAGAGAGACACACAGACAGAGACAGACAGGGAGAGAGAGAGAGACAGAAACTGAACCAGACAGGGAGAGAGAGGGTGACAGAGACTGAGACAGGCAGAGAGAGAGAGACAGAGACTGAGACAGAGAAGGCTAGAGAGGGAGACAGAGACTGAGACAGACAGGGAGAGAGAGGGAGACAGAGACTGAAACAGACAGAGAGGGAGACAGAGACTGAGACAGAGAAGGCGAGAGAGGGAGACAGAGACTGAGACGTACAGAGAGAGATGTCGAGACAGAACTGAGACAGACAAGGAGAGAGAGGGAGACAGAGACTGAGACAGACAAGGAGAGAGAGGGAGACAGAGACTGAGACAGACAGAGAGAGAGAGAGAGAGAGAGACTGAGACAGACAGGGAGAGAGAGAGGGAGACAGAGACTGGGACAGACAGGGAGAGAGAGGGAGACAGAGACTGAGACAGACAGGGAGAGAGAGACAGAGACTGAGACAGACAGGGAGAGAGAGGGAGACAGAGAGTGAGACAGACAGGGAGAGAGAGGGAGACAGAGACTGAGACAGACAAGGAGAGAGAGAGACAGAGACTGAGACAGACAAGGAGAGTGACAGAGAGTGAGAAAGACAGGGAGAGAGAGAGAGTGACAGAGACTGAGACAGACAGGGAGAGAGACAGAGAGTGAGAAAGACAGGGAGAGCGAGGGAGACAGAGACTGGGACAGACAGGGAGAGAGAGAGGGAGACAGAGACTGAGACAGACAGGGAGAGAGAGAGAGTGACAGAGACTGAGACAGACAGAGAGAGAGAGGGAGGCAGAGACTGTGACAGACAAGGAGAGAGAGGGAGACAGAGACTGAGACAGACAGAGAGAGAGAGAGAGAGACAGAGACAGACAGGTAGAGAGAGGGAGACAGAGACTGAGACAGACAGAGAGAGAGAGAGCGAGACAGTGACTGAGACAGACAGGGAGAGAGAGAGAGTGACAGAGACTGAGACAGACAGGGAGAGAGAGCGAGACAGTGACTGAGACAGACAGAGAGGGAGTCAGAGACTGAGAGAGACAGAGAGAGAGACAGAGACAGAGACGGACAGGGAGAGAGAGAGAGAGAGAGACTGAGACAGTCAGAGAGAGAGAGAGAGAGACAGAGACTGAGACAGACAGGGAGAGAGAGGGAGACAGGGACTGAGACAGACAGGGAGCGAGAGGGAGACAGAGACTGAGACAGACATGGAGAGAGAGGGAGACAGAGACTACGACAGACAGGGAGAGAGAGGGAGACAGAGACTGAGACAGATGGGGTGAGAGAGGGAGACAGAGACTGAGACAGTCAGAGAGAGAGAGGGAGACAGAGACTGAGACAGACAGATTGAGAGAGAGACACAGAGACTCAGACAGTCAGGTAGAGAGAGAGAGAGACAGAGACTGAGACAGACAGGGAGAGAGAGGAAGACAGAGACTGAGACAGACTGGGAAAGAGAGAGAGACAGAGACTGAGACAGACAGGGTGAGAGAGAGAGACAGAGACTGAGACAGGCAGGGAGAGAGAGGGAGACAGAGACTGAGACAGACAGGTAGAGAGAGAGAGACAGAGACTCAGACAGTCAGGTGGAGAGAGAGAGAGACAGAGACTGAGACAGACAGGTAGAGAGAGGAAGACAGAGACTGAGACAGTCAGAGAGAGAGAGGGAGACAGACAGGGAGAGAGAGGGAGACAGAGACTGAGATAGACAGGGAGAGAGAGAGAGAGAGAGGGAGACAGACAGGGAGAGAGAGGGAGACAGAGAGTGAGACAGACAGCGAGAGAGAGAGAGTGACAGAGACTGAGACAGAAAGGGAGAGAGAGGGAGACAAAGACTGAGACACAGAGGGAGCGAGAGGGAGACAGAGAGTGAATCAGACAGGGAGAGAGAGGCAGAGACTGAGACAGACAGGGAGCGAGAGGGAGGCAGAGACTGAGACGGACAAGGAGAGAGAGGGAGACAGAGACTGAGACAGACAGAGAAAGAGAGAGAGAGACAGAGTCAGACAGAGAGAGAGAGGGAGAGAGAGACTGAGACAGACAGGTAGAGAGAGGGAGACAGAGACTGACACAGACAGGGAGAGAGAGCGAGACAGTGACTGAGACAGTCAGAGAGAGAGACAGAGACTGAGACAGACAGGGAGAGAGAGGGAGACAGAGACTGAGACAGACAGGGAGAGAGAGCGAGACAGTGACTGAGATAGTCGGAGAGGGAGTCAGAGACTGAGACAGACGGAGAGAGAGACAGAGACTGAGACAGACAGAGAGAGAGACAGAGACTGAGACAGACAGGGAGAGCGAGGGAGACAGAGACTGAGACGGACAGAGAGAGAGGTCGAGACAGCGACTGAGACAGACAGGGAGTGAGAGAGAGACAGAGACAGAGATGGATAGAGAGAGAGGGAGACAGCGACTGAGGTAGCCAGGTAGAGAGAGGGAGACAGTGACTAAGACAGTCAGAGAGAGAGAGAGAGAGACAGTGACTGAGACAGTCAGGGAGAGAGAGGGAGACAGAGACTGAGACAGACAGGAAGAGAGAAGGAGACAGAGACTGAGACAGACAGGGAGAGAGAGGGAGACAGAGACTGAGAGAGACGGAGAGAGAGGGAGACAGAGACTGAGACAGACAGGGAGAGAGAAGGAGACAGAGACTGAGACAGACAGGGAGAGAGAAGGAGAGAGAGACTGATACAGACAGGGAGAGAGAGAGACAGTGACTGAGACAGACAGGGATTGAGAGGGAGACAGAGACTGAGATAGACAGGGAGAGAGAGAGAGAGACAGAGACTGAGACAGTCAGAGAGAGAGACACACAGACAGAGACAGACAGGGAGAGAGAGAGAGACAGAAACTGAACCAGACAGGGAGAGAGAGGGTGACAGAGACTGAGACAGGCAGAGAGAGAGAGACAGAGACTGAGACAGAGAAGGCTAGAGAGGGAGACAGAGACTGAGACAGACAGGGAGAGAGAGGGAGACAGAGACTGAAACAGACAGAGAGGGAGACAGAGACTGAGACAGAGAAGGCGAGAGAGGGAGACAGAGACTGAGACGGACAAGGAGAGAGAGGGAGACAGAGACTGAGACAGACAGAGAGAGAGAGAGAGAGAGAGACTGAGACAGACAGGGAGAGAGAGAGGGAGACAGAGACTGGGACAGACAGGGAGAGAGAGGGAGACAGAGACTGAGACAGACAGGGAGAGAGAGACAGAGACTGAGACAGACAGGGAGAGAGAAGGAGACAGAGACTGAGACAGACAGGGAGAGAGAGAGGGAGACAGAGACTGAGACAGACAGGGAGAGAGAGGGAGACAGAGAGTGAGACAGACAGGGAGAGAGAGGGAGACAGAGACTGAGAAAGACAGGGAGAGAGAGAGAGAGACAGAGACTGAGACAGACAGGGAGAGAGAGCGAGACAGTGACTGAGACAGACAGGGAGAGAGAGGGAGACAGAGACTGAGACAGACAGGGAGAGAGAGAGGGAGACAGAGACTGAGACAGACAGAGAGAGAGGGAGACAGAGACTGAGACAGACAGAGAGGGACAGAGAGAGAGAGACTGAGACAGACAGGGAGAGAGAGAGGGAGACAGAGACTGAGACAGACAAGGAGAGAGAGGGAGACAGAGACTGAGACAGACAGAGAGAGAGAGAGAGACAGAGACTGAGACAGACAGGGAGAGAGAGGGAGACAGAGACTGAGACAGACAGGGAGAGAGAGACAGAGACTGAGACAGACAGGGAGAGAGAGAGAGAGACAGAGACTGAGACAGACAGGGAGAGAGAGAGGGAGACAGAGACTGGGACAGACAGGGAGAGAGAGGGAGACAGAGACTGAGACAGACAGGGAGAGAGAGACAGAGACTGAGACAGACAGGGAGAGAGAGAGAGAGACAGAGACTGGGACAGACAGGGAGAGAGAGAGGGAGACAGAGACTGAGACAGACAGGGAGAGAGAGAGAGACAGTGACTGGGACAGACAGGGAGAGAGAAGGAGACAGAGACTGAGACAGACAGGGAGAGAGAGGGAGACAGAGAGTGAGACAGACAGGGAGAGAGAGGGAGACAGAGACTGAGAAAGACAGGGAGAGAGAGGGAGACAGAGACTGAGACAGACAAGGAGAGAGAGGGAGACAGAGACTGAGACAGACAAGGAGAGAGAGAGACAGAGACTGAGACAGACAGGGAGAGAGAGAGAGTGACAGAGACTGAGACAGACAGGGAGAGAGACAGAGAGTGAGAAAGACAGGGAGAGCGAGGGAGACAGAGACTGGGACAGACAGGGAGAGAGAGAGGGAGACAGAGACTGAGACAGACAGGGAGAGAGAGAGAGTGACAGAGACTGAGACAGACAGAGAGAGAGAGGGAGACAGAGACTGAGACAGACAGGGAGAGAGAGAGAGTGACAGAGACTGAGACAGACAGGGAGAGAGAGGGAGACAGAGACTGAGACAGACAGAGAGAGAGAGAGAGAGACAGAGACAGACAGGTAGAGAGAGGGAGACAGAGACTGAGACAGACAGAGAGAGAGAGAGCGAGACAGTGACTGAGACAGTCAGAGAGAGAGACAGAGACTGAGACAGACAGGGAGAGAGAGGGAGACAGAGACTGAGACAGACAGGGAGAGAGAGAGAGTGACAGAGACTGAGACAGACAGGGAGGGAGTCAGAGACTGAGAGAGACAGAGAGAGAGACAGAGACAGAGACGGACAGGGAGAGAGAGAGAGAGAGAGACTGAGACAGTCAGAGAGAGAGAGAGAGAGACAGAGACTGAGACAGACAGGGAGCGAGAGGGAGACAGAGACTGAGACAGACATGGAGAGAGAGGGAGACAGAGACTACGACAGACAGGGAGAGAGAGGGAGACAGAGACTGAGACAGATGGGGTGAGAGAGGGAGACAGAGACTGAGACAGTCAGAGAGAGAGAGGGAGACAGAGACTGAGACAGACAGATTGAGAGAGAGACACAGAGACTCAGACAGTCAGGTAGAGAGAGAGAGAGACAGAGACTGAGACAGACAGGGAGAGAGAGGAAGACAGAGACTGAGACGGACTGGGAAAGAGAGAGAGACAGAGACTGAGACAGACAGGGTGAGAGAGAGAGACAGAGACTGAGACAGGCAGGGAGAGAGAGGGAGACAGAGACTGAGACAGACAGGTAGAGTGAGAGAGACAGAGACTCAGACAGTCAGGTGGAGAGAGAGAGAGACAGAGACTGAGACAGACAGGTAGAGAGAGGAAGACAGAGACTGAGACAGTCAGAGAGAGAGAGGGAGACAGACAGGGAGAGAGAGGGAGACAGAGACTGAGATAGACAGGGAGAGAGAGAGAGAGAGAGGGAGACAGACAGGGAGAGAGAGGGAGACAGAGAGTGAGACAGACAGCGAGAGAGAGAGAGTGACAGAGACTGAGACAGAAAGGGAGAGAGAGGGAGACAAAGACTGAGACACAGAGGGAGCGAGAGGGAGACAGAGAGTGAATCAGACAGGGAGAGAGAGGCAGAGACTGAGACAGACAGGGAGCGAGAGGGAGGCAGAGACTGAGACGGACAAGGAGAGAGAGGGAGACAGAGACTGAGACAGACAGAGAAAGAGAGAGAGAGACAGAGTCAGACAGAGAGAGAGAGGGAGAGAGAGACTGAGACAGACAGATAGAGAGAGGGAGACAGAGACTGACACAGACAGGGAGAGAGAGCGAGACAGTGACTGAGACAGTCAGAGAGAGAGACAGAGACTGAGACAGACAGGGAGAGAGAGGGAGACAGAGACTGAGACAGACAGGGAGAGAGAGCGAGACAGTGACTGAGACAGTCGGAGAGGGAGTCAGAGACTGAGACAGACGGAGAGAGAGACAGAGACTGAGACAGACAGAGAGAGAGACAGAGACTGAGACAGACTGGGAGAGCGAGGGAGACAGAGACTGAGACGGACAGAGAGAGAGGTCGAGACAGCGACTGAGACAGACAGGGAGTGAGAGAGAGACAGAGACAGAGATGGATAGAGAGAGAGGGAGACAGCGACTGAGGTAGCCAGGTAGAGAGAGGGAGACAGTGACTAAGACAGTCAGAGAGAGAGAGAGAGAGACAGTGACTGAGACAGTCAGGGAGAGAGAGGGAGACAGAGACTGAGACAGACAAGGAGAGAGAGGGAGACAGAGACTGAGACAGACAGAGAGAGAGAGAGAGAGACAGAGACAGACAGGTAGAGAGAGGGAGACAGAGACTGAGACAGACAGAGAGAGAGAGAGCGAGACAGTGACTGAGACAGTCAGAGAGAGAGACAGAGACTGAGACAGACAGGGAGAGAGAGGGAGACAGAGACTGAGACAGACAGGGAGAGAGAGAGAGTGACAGAGACTGAGACAGACAGGGAGAGAGAGCGAGACAGTGACTGAGACAGACAGAGAGGGAGTGAGAGACAGAGAGAGAGACAGAGACAGAGACGGACAGGGAGAGAGAGAGAGAGAGAGACTGAGACAGTCAGAGAGAGAGAGAGAGAGACAGAGACTGAGACAGACAGGGAGCGAGAGGGAGACAGAGACTGAGACAGGCATGGAGAGAGAGGGAGACAGAGACTACGACAGACAGGGAGAGAGAGGGAGACAGAGACTGAGACAGATGGGGTGAGAGAGGGAGACAGAGACTGAGACAGTCAGAGAGAGAGAGGGAGACAGAGACTGAGACAGACAGATTGAGAGAGAGACACAGAGACTCAGACAGTCAGGTAGAGAGAGAGAGAGACAGAGACTGAGACAGACAGGGAGAGAGAGGAAGACAGAGACTGAGACAGACTGGGAAAGAGAGAGAGACAGAGACTGAGACAGACAGGGTGAGAGAGAGAGACAGAGACTGAGACAGGCAGGGAGAGAGAGGGAGACAGAGACTGAGACAGACAGGTAGAGAGAGAGAGACAGAGACTCAGACAGTCAGGTGGAGAGAGAGAGAGACAGAGACTGAGACAGACAGGTAGAGAGAGGAAGACAGAGACTGAGACAGTCAGAGAGAGAGAGGGAGACAGACAGGGAGAGAGAGGGAGACAGAGACTGAGATAGACAGGGAGAGAGAGAGAGAGAGAGGGAGACAGACAGGGAGAGAGAGGGAGACAGAGAGTGAGACAGACAGCGAGAGAGAGAGAGTGACAGAGACTGAGACAGAAAGGGAGAGAGAGGGAGACAAAGACTGAGACACAGAGGGAGCGAGAGGGAGACAGAGAGTGAATCAGACAGGGAGAGAGAGGCAGAGACTGAGACAGACAGGGAGCGAGAGGGAGGCAGAGACTGAGACGGACAAGGAGAGAGAGGGAGACAGAGACTGAGACAGACAGAGAAAGAGAGAGAGAGACAGAGTCAGACAGAGAGAGAGGGAGAGAGAGACTGAGACAGACAGGTAGAGAGAGGGAGACAGAGACTGACACAGACAGGGAGAGAGAGCGAGACAGTGACTGAGACAGTCAGAGAGAGAGACAGAGACTGAGACAGACAGGGAGAGAGAGGGAGACAGAGACTGAGACAGACAGGGAGAGAGAGCGAGACAGTGACTGAGACAGTCGGAGAGGGAGTCAGAGACTGAGACAGATGGAGAGAGAGACAGAGACTGAGACAGACAGAGAGAGAGACAGAGACTGAGACAGACAGGGAGAGCGAGGGAGACAGAGACTGAGACGGACAGAGAGAGAGGTCGAGACAGCGACTGAGACAGACAGGGAGTGAGAGAGAGACAGAGACAGAGATGGATAGAGAGAGAGGGAGACAGCGACTGAGGTAGCCAGGTAGAGAGAGGGAGACAGTGACTAAGACAGTCAGAGAGAGAGAGAGAGAGACAGTGACTGAGACAGTCAGGGAGAGAGAGGGAGACAGAGACTGAGACAGACAGGGAGAGAGAAGGAGACAGAGACTGAGACAGACAGGGAGAGAGAGGGAGACAGAGACTGAGACAGACGGAGAGAGAGGGAGACAGAGACTGAGACAGACAGGGAGAGAGAAGGAGACAGAGACTGAGACAGACAGGGAGAGAGAAGGAGAGAGAGACTGATACAGACAGGGAGAGAGAGAGACAGTGACTGAGACAGACAGGGATTGAGAGGGAGACAGAGACTGAGATAGACAGGGAGAGAGAGAGAGAGACAGAGACTGAGACAGTCAGAGAGAGAGACACACAGACAGAGACAGACAGGGAGAGAGAGAGAGACAGAAACTGAACCAGACAGGGAGAGAGAGGGTGACAGAGACTGAGACAGGCAGAGAGAGAGAGACAGAGACTGAGACAGAGAAGGCTAGAGAGGGAGACAGAGACTGAGACAGACAGGGAGAGAGAGGGAGACAGAGACTGAAACAGACAGAGAGAGAGAGGGAGACAGAGACTGAGACAGAGAAGGCGAGAGAGGGAGACAGAGACTGAGACGTACAGAGAGAGAGAGACAGAGACTGAGACTGAGATGAGAGTGAGGGAGACAGCGACTGAGACAGACAGGGAGAAAGAGGGAGACAGAGACTGAGACGTACAGAGAGAGATGTCGAGACAGAACTGAGACAGACAGAGAGAGAGAGGGAGACAGAGACTGAGTCAGACAGAGACAGAGGGAGATAGAGACTGAGACGGACAGAGAGAGATAGACAGACTGAGACTGAGACAGACAGGGAGAGAGAGGGAGACAGAGACTGAGATGGACAGGGAGCGAGGGAGACCGAGACTGAGACATACAGGGAGAGAGAGGGAGACAGAGACTGAAACAGACAGAGAGAGAGAGGGAGACAGAGACTGAGACAGAGAAGGCGAGAGAGGGAGACAGAGACTGAGACGGACAGAGAGAGAGGTCGAGACAGAGACAGAGACAGACAGAGAGAGAGAGGGAGACAGAGACTGAGACAGACAGAGAGAGAGGGAGACAGAGACTGAGAGGGACAGGGTGAGAGAGGGAGACAGAGGTGAGACAGACAGTGAGAGAGAGGTCGAGACAGACAGGGAGAGAGAGGGAGACAGAGACTGAGTCAGACAGAGACTGAGACGGACATGGAGAGAGAGAGAGACAGAGACTGAGACAGACAGGGAGAGAGAGAGAGAGTCAGAGAGAGAGACAGAGAGACTTAGACTGAGACTGAGACTGACAGGGAGAGAGAGGGAGACAGAGACTAAGGCAGTGAAGGCTAGAGAGGGAGACAGAGACTGAGACAGACAGGGAGACAGAGGGAGACAGAGACTGAAACAGAGAGATGGAGAGGGAGACAGAGACTGAGACAGAGAAGGCGAGAGAGGGAGACCGAGACTGAGACGGACAGAGAGAGAGGTTGAGACAGAGACTGAGACAGAAAGAGAGAGAGAGAGGGAGACACAGACTGAGACAGACACGGGGAGAGAGAGAGACAGTGACTGAGACAGTCAGAGAGAGAGAGACAGAGACTGAGACAGTCAGAGAGAGAGAGACAGGGACAGAGACAGACAGAGAGAGAGGGAGTCAGTGACTGAGACAGTCAGGGAGAGAGAGGGAGACAGAGACTGAGACAGACAGGGAGAGAGAGGGAGACAGTGACTGAGACAGACAGCGAGAGAGAGGGAGACAGAGACTGAGACAGGCAGGGAGAGAGAGAGGGAGACAGAGACAGAGACAGACAGGGAGAGAGAGGGAGACAGAGACAGAGACAGACAGGGAGAGAGAGGGAGACAGAGACTGAAACAGTCAGAGAGAGAGAGGGAGACAGAGACTGAGACAGAGAAGGCGAGAGAGGTAGACAGTGACTGAAACAGTCAGAGAGAGAGAGACAGAGACTGAGACAGTCAGAGAGAGAGAGACAGAGACAGAGACAGACAGGGAGAGAGAGGGAGACAGAGACTGAGACAGACAGAGAGAGAGAGACAGAGACTGAGACTGAGACTGAGATGAGAGAGAGGGAGACAGTGACTGAGACAGACAGGGAGAAAGAGGGAGACAGAGACTGAGACAGACACGGAGAGAGAGAGAGACAGAGACTGAAACAGACAGAGAGAGAGAGGGAGACAGAGACTGAGACAGAGAAGGCGAGAGAGGTAGACAGTGACTGAGACAGACAGAGAGAGAGGGAGTCAGTGACTGAGATAGACAGGGCGAGAGAGGGAGACAGAGACTGAGAAAGACAGAGAGAGAGACAGATGGAGAAAGAGACTGAGACGGACAGAGTGAGAGGTCGAGACAGAGACTGAGACAGACAGAGAGAGAGGTAGACAGAGACTGAGAGGGACAGGGTGAGAGAGGGAGACAGAGTGAGACAGACAGTGAGAGAGTGGTCGAGACAGACAGGGAGAGAGACGGAGACAGAGACTGAGTCAGACAGAGACAGAGGGAGACAGAGACTGAGACGGACGTGGAGAGAGAGAGAGACAGAGACTGAGACAGACAGGGAGAGTGAGGGAGAAGAGACTGAGACAGACAGAGAGAGAGAGAGACAGACAGAGAAAGAGTGAGACAGACAGAGAGACAGAGAGAGAGTCAGAGAGAGAGACAGAGAGACTGAGACTGAGACTGACAGGGAGAGAGAGGGAGGCAGAGACTAAGGCAGTGAAGGCTAGAGAGGGAGACAGAGACTGAGACAGACAGGGAGACAGAGGGAGACAGAGACTGAAACAGAGAGATGGAGAGGGAGACAGAGACTGAGACAGAGAAGGCGAGAGAGGGAGACAGAGACTGAGACGGACAGAGAGAGAGGTTGCAACAGAGACTGAGACAGACAGAGAGAGAGAGGGAGACAGAGACTGAGACGGAGACAGACGGGGAGAGAGAGGGAGACAGAGACTGAGACATACAGGGAGAGTGAGGGAGACAGACAGGGAGAGGGAGGGAGACAGAGACTGAGACAGACAGGGAGAGCGAGGGAGACAGAAACTGAGACAGACAGGGAGAGAGAGGGAGACAGAGACTGAGATAGACAGGGAGAGAGAGAGAGTGACAGAGACTGAGACAGACAGGGAGAGAGAGGGAGACACAGATTGAGACAGACACGGGAGAGAGAGAGACAGTGACTGAGACAGTCAGAGAGAGAGAGACAGAGACTGAGACAGTCAGAGAGAGAGAGACAGGGACAGAGACAGACAGAGAGAGAGGGAGTCAGTGACTGAGACAGTCAGGGAGAGAGAGGGAGACAGAGACTGAGACAGACAGGGAGAGAGAGGGAGACAGTGACTGAGACAGACAGCGAGAGAGAGGGAGACAGAGACTGAGACAGACAGGGAGAGAGAGAGAGAGACAGAGACTGAGACAGACAGGGAGAGAGAGGGAGACAGAGACAGAGACAGACAGGGAGAGAGAGGGAGACAGACTGAGACGGACAGAGAGAGAGGTCGAGACAGAGACTGAGACAGACAGAGAGAGAGAGAGACAGTGACAGAGACAGACAGGGAGAGAGAGGGAGACAGAGACTGAGATGGACAGGGAGCGAGGGAGACCGAGACTGAGACAGACAGGGAGAGAGAGGGAGACAGAGACTGAGACAGACAGAGAGAGAGACAGAGACAGAGACGGACAGGGAGAGAGAGGGAGACAGAGACTGAGACAGACAGAGAAAGAGGGAGGCAGGGACTGAGACAGACAGGGAGAGAGAGGGAGACAGTGACTGAGACAGACAGGGAGAGAGAGGGAGACAGAGACTGAGACAGACAGGGAGAGAGAGAGAGTGAGAGAGACAGAGACTGAGACAGACAGAGAGAGAGAGGGAGACAGAGACAGAGACTGAGACAGGCGGAGAGAGAGAGCGAGACAGAGACTGAGACAGACAGAGAGAGATAGGGAGACAGAGACTGAGACAGACAGAGAGAGAGGGAGGCAGGGACTGAGACAGACTGGGAGAGAGAGAGACAGTGACTGAGATAGACAGGGAGAGAGAGGGAGACAGAGACTGAGACAGACAGGGAGAGAGAGGGAGACAGTGACTGAGAGAGACAGGGAGAGAGAGGGAGACAGAGACTGAGACAGACAGGGAGAGAGAGAGAGAGAGAGGGAGACAGAGACTGAGACAGACAGGGAGAGAGAGGGAGACAGTGACTGAGACAGACAGGGAGAGAGTGGAGACAGAGACTGAGACAGACAGGGAGAGAGAGAGAGAGAGAGAGAGACAGAGACTGAGACAGGCGGAGAGTGAGAGCGAGACATAGACTGAGACAGACAGGGGAGAGGGAGACAGAGACTGAGACAGATAGGGAGAGAGAGACAGAGACAGAGACTGAGACAGACAGGGAGAGAGACAGAGACTGAGACAGACTGGGAGAGAGAGGGAGACAGAGACTGAGACAGACAGGGAGAGAGACAGAGACTGAGACAGACAGGGAGAGAGAGAGAAAGTGACTGAGATAGACAGGGAGAGAGAGGGAGACAGAGACTGAGACAAACTGGGAGAGAGAGGGAAACAGTGACTGAGACAGACTGGGAGAGAGAAAGAGATAGAGACTGAGACAGACAGGGAGAGAGAAAGAGATAGAGACTGAGACAGACAGAGAGAGTGAGAGAGAGACAGAGACTGAGACAGACAGAGAGAGAGGGAGACAGAGACTGAGACAGTCAGAGAGAGAGGGAGAGAGACAGAGACTGAGACAGACAGAGAGAGAGGGAGACAGAGACTGAGACAGTCAGAGAGAGAGAGAGAGAGACAGAGACTCAGACAGACAGGGAGAGAGAGAGAGACAGAGACTGAGACAGACAGGGAGAGAGAGGGAGACAGAGACTGAGACAGTCAGAGAGAGAGAGAGAGAGACAGAGACTGAGACAGACAGGGAGAGAGAGAGAGACAGAGACTGAGACAGGCAGAGAGAGAGAGAGAGACAGAGACTGAGACAGACAGGGAGAGAGAGGGAGAGAGAGACTGAGACAGACAGGGAGAGAGAGGGAGACAGTGACTGAGACGGACAGAGAGAGAGAGAGAGAGAGAGGGAGACAGAGACTGAGACAGAGAGGGAGAGAGAGGGAGACAGAGACTGAGACAGAAAGAGAGAGAGACAGAGACTGAGAAAGAGAGAGAGGGAGACAGAGACTGAGACAGACAGAGAGAGAGGGAGACAGAGACTGAGACAGACAGGGAGAGAGAGGGAGTCAGTGACAGAGACAGACAGGGAGAGAGAGAGAGACAGAGACTGAGACAGACAGGGAGAGAGAGGGAGACAGAGACTGAGACAGACAGGGAGAGAGAGAGAGAGAGAGGGAGACAGAGACTGAGACAGAGAGGGAGAGAGAGGGAGACAGAGACTGAGACAGAAAGAGAGAGAGACAGAGACTGAGACAGACAGAGAGAGAGGGAGACAGAGACTGAGACAGAAAGAGAGAGAGGGAGACAGAGACTGAGACAGACAGAGAGAGAGGGAGACAGAGACTGAGACAGACAGGGAGAGAGAGGGAGTCAGTGACAGAGACAGACAGGGAGAGAGAGAGAGACAGAGACTGAGACAGACAGGGAGAGAGAGGGAGGCAGAGACTGAGATAGACAGGGAGAGAGAGGGAGACAGAGACTGAGACAGAAAGAGAGAGAGAGACAGAGACTGAGACAGACAGGGAGAGAGAGGGAGACAGAGACTGAGACAGACAGAGAGAGAGGGAGACAGAGACTGAGACAGACAGGGAGAGAGAGGGAGACAGAGACTCAGACAGACAGGGAGAGAGAGGGAGACAGAGACTGAGACAGAAAGAGAGAGAGAGACAGAGACTGAGACAGACAGGGAGAGAGAGGGAGGCAGAGACTGAGACAGAAAGAGAGAGAGAGACAGAGACTGAGACAGACAGGGAGAGAGAGGGAGACAGAGACTGAGACAGAAAGAGAGAGAGACAGAGACTGAGACAGACAGAGAGAGAGAGGGAGACAGAGACTGAGACAGACAGAGAGAGAGAGGGAGACAGAGACTGAGTCAGACAGAGACAGAGGGAGACAGAGACTGAGACGGACAGAGAGAGAGGTCGAGACAGAGACAGAGACAGACAGAGAGAGAGAGGGAGACAGAGACTGAGACAGACAGAGAGAGAGGGAGACAGAGACTGAGAGGGACAGGGTGAGAGAGGGAGACAGAGGTGAGACAGACCCTGAGAGAGAGGTCGAGACAGACAGGGAGAGAGAGGGAGACAGAGACTGAGTCAGACAGAAACAGAGGGAGACAGAGACTGAGACGGACATGGAGAGAGAGAGAGACAGAGACTGAGACAGACAGGGAGAGAGAGGGAGACAGAGACTGAGACAGACAGAGAGAGAGAGAGAGAGACAGACAGAGAAAGAGAGACAGACAGAGAGACAGAGAGAGAGTCAGAGAGAGAGACAGAGAGACTGAGACTGAGACTGAGACTGAGACTGAGACTGACAGGGAGAGAGAGGGAGACAGAGACTAAGGCAGTGAAGGCTAGAGAGGGAGACAGAGACTGAGACAGACAGGGAGACAGAGGGAGACAGAGACTGAAACAGAGAGATGGAGAGGGAGACAGAGACTGAGACAGAGAAGGCGAGAGAGGGAGACCGAGACTGAGACGGACAGAGAGAGAGGTTGAGACAGAGACTGAGACAGAAAGAGAGAGAGAGAGGGAGACACAGACTGAGACAGACACGGGGAGAGAGAGAGACAGTGACTGAGACAGTCAGAGAGAGAGAGACAGAGACTGAGACAGTCAGAGAGAGAGAGACAGGGACAGAGACAGACAGAGAGAGAGGGAGTCAGTGACTGAGACAGTCAGGGAGAGAGAGGGAGACAGAGACTGAGACAGACAGGGAGAGAGAGGGAGACAGTGACTGAGACAGACAGCGAGAGAGAGGGAGACAGAGACTGAGACAGGCAGGGAGAGAGAGAGGGAGACAGAGACTGAGACAGACAGGGAGAGAGAGGGAGACAGAGACAGAGACAGACAGGGAGAGAGAGGGAGACAGAGACTGAGACAGACACGGAGAGAGAGAGAGACAGTGACTGAAACAGTCAGAGAGAGAGAGACAGAGACTGAAACAGTCAGAGAGAGAGAGACAGAGACAGAGACAGACAGGGAGAGAGAGGGAGACAGAGACTGAGACAGACAGAGAGAGTGAGACAGAGACTGAGACTGAGACTGAGATGAGAGAGAGGGAGACAGTGACTGAGACAGACAGGGAGAAAGAGGGAGACAGAGACTGAGACAGACACGGAGAGAGAGAGAGACAGAGACTGAAACAGACAGAGAGAGAGAGGGAGACAGAGACTGAGACAGAGAAGGCGAGAGAGGTAGACAGTGACTGAGACAGACAGAGAGAGCGGGAGTCAGTGACTGAGATAGACAGGGCGAGAGAGGTAGACAGATACTGAGAAAGACAGAGAGAGAGACAGATGGAGAAAGAGACTGAGACGGACAGAGTGAGAGGTCGAGACAGAGACTGAGACAGACAGAGAGAGAGGGAGACAGAGACTGAGAGGGACAGGGTGAGAGAGGGAGACAGAGAGTGAGACAGACAGTGAGAGAGAGGTCGAGACAGACAGGGAGAGAGAGGGAGAAGAGACTGAGACAGACAGAGAGAGAGAGAGACAGACAGAGAAAGAGTGAGACAGACAGAGAGACAGAGAGAGAGTCAGAGAGAGAGACAGAGAGACTGAGACTGAGACTGACAGGAAGAGAGAGGGAGACAGAGACTAAGGCAGTGAAGGCTAGAGAGGGAGACAGAGACTGAGACAGACAGGGAGACAGAGGGAGACAGAGACTGAAACAGAGAGATGGAGAGGGAGACAGAGACTGAGACAGAGAAGGCGAGAGAGGGAGACAGAGACTGAGACGGACAGAGAGAGAGGTTGAGACAGAGACTGAGACAGACAGAGAGAGAGAGGGAGACAGAGACTGAGACGGAGACAGACGGGGAGAGAGAGGGAGACAGAGACTGAGACATACAGGGAGAGTGAGGGAGACAGAGACTGAGACAGACAGGGAGAGGGAGGGAGACAGAGACTGAGACAGACAGGGAGAGCGAGGGAGACAGAGACTGAGCCAGACAGGGAGAGAGAGGGAGACAGAGACTGAGATAGACAGGGAGAGAGAGAGAGTGACAGAGACTGAGACAGACAGGGAGAGAGAGGGAGACACAGACTGAGACAGACACGGGAGAGAGAGAGACAGTGACTGAGACAGTCAGAGAGAGCGAGACAGAGACTGAGACAGTCAGAGAGAGAGAGACAGGGACAGAGACAGACAGAGAGAGAGGGAGTCAGTGACTGAGACAGTCAGGGAGAGAGAGGGAGACAGAGACTGAGACAGACAGGGAGAGAGAGGGAGACAGTGACTGAGACAGACAGCGAGAGAGAGGGAGACAGAGACTGAGACAGACAGGGAGAGAGAGAGAGAGACAGAGACTGAGACAGACAGGGAGAGAGAGGGAGACAGAGACAGAGACAGACAGGGAGAGAGAGGGAGACAGACTGAGACGGACAGAGAGAGAGGTCGAGACAGAGACTGATACAGACAGAGAGAGAGAGAGACAGTGACAGAGACAGACAGGGAGAGAGAGGGAGACAGAGACTGAGATGGACTGGGAGCGAGGGAGACCGAGACTGAGACAGACAGAGAGAGAGAGGGAGACAGAGACTGAGACAGACAGAGAGAGAGACAGAGACAGAGACGGACAGGGAGAGAGAGGGAGACAGAGACTGAGACAGACAGAGAAAGAGGGAGGCAGGGACTGAGACAGACTGGGAGTGAGAGAGACAGTGACTGAGATAGACAGGGAGAGAGAGGGAGACAGAGACTGAGACAGACAGGGAGAGAGAGGGAGACAGTGACTGAGACAGACAGGGAGAGAGAGGGAGACAGAGACTGAGACAGACAGGGAGAGAGAGAGAGTGAGAGAGACAGAGACTGAGACAGACAGAGAGAGAGAGGGAGACAGAGACAGAGACTGAGACAGGCGGAGAGAGAGAGCGAGACAGAGACTGAGACAGACAGGGAGAGAGAGGGAGACAGAGACTGAGACAGACAGAGAGAGAGACAGAGACAGAGACGGACAGGGAGAGAGAGGGAGACAGAGACTGAGACAGACAGAGAAAGAGGGAGGCAGGGACTGAGACAGACTGGGAGAGAGAGAGACAGTGACTGAGATAGACAGGGAGAGAGAGGGAGACAGAGACTGAGACAGACAGGGAGAGAGAGGGAGACAGTGACTGAGACAGACAGGGAGAGAGAGGGAGACAGAGACTGAGACAGACAGGGAGAGAGAGAGAGTGAGAGAGACAGAGACTGAGACAGACAGAGAGAGAGAGGGAGACAGAGACAGAGACTGAGACAGGCGGAGAGAGAGAGCGAGACAGAGACTGAGACAGACAGAGAGAGATAGGGAGACAGAGACTGAGACAGACAGAGAGAGAGGGAGGCAGGGACTGAGACAGACTGGGAGAGAGAGAGACAGTGACTGAGATAGACAGGGAGAGAGAGGGAGACAGAGACTGAGACAGACAGGGAGAGAGAGGGAGACAGTGACTGAGACAGACAGGGAGAGAGAGGGAGACAGAGACTGAGACAGACAGGGAGAGAGAGAGAGAGAGAGGGAGACAGAGACTGAGACAGACAGGGAGAGAGAGGGAGACAGTGACTGAGACAGACAGGGAGAGAGGGGAGACAGAGACTGAGACAGACAGGGAGAGAGAGAGAGAGAGAGAGAGACAGAGACTGAGACAGGCGGAGAGAGAGAGCGAGACATAGACTGAGACAGACAGGGGAGAGGGAGACAGAGACTGAGACAGACAGGGGAGAGGGAGACAGAGACTGAGACAGATAGGGAGAGAGAGACAGAGACAGAGACTGAGACAGAGAGGGAGAGAGACAGAGACAGAGACTGAGACAGACTGGGAGAGAGGTAGACAGAGACTGAGACAGACAGGGAGAGAGAGGGAGAGAGACAGAGACTGAGACAGTCAGAGAGAGTGGGAGACAGAGACTGAGACAGAAAGAGAGAGACAGAGACAGAGACTGAGACAGACAGAGAGAGAGGGAGTCAGTGACAGAGACAGACAGGGAGAGAGGGAGAGACAGAGACTGAGACAGACATGGAGAGAGAGGGAGACAGAGACTGAGACAGACAGGGAGAGAGAGGGAGACAGAGTCTGAGACAGACAAGGAGCGAGAGGGAGACAGAGACTGAGACAGACAGGGAGAGAGAGGGAGACAGAGACTGAGACAGAAAGAGAGAGAGAGACAGAGACTGAGACAGACAGGGAGAGAGAGAGAGAGAGAGACAGAGACTGAGACAGAAAGAGAGAGAGAGACAGAGACTGAGACAGACAGGGAGAGGGAGTCAGTGACAGAGACAGACAGGGAGAGAGAGAGAGACAGAGACTGAGACAGAAAGAGAGAGAGGGAGACAGAGACTGAGACAGACAGGGAGAGAGAGAGAGAGAGACAGAGACTGAGACAGACAGGGTGAGAGAGGGAGACAGAGACTGAGACAGACAGGGAGAGAGAGGGAGACAGAGACTGAGACAGAAAGAGAGAGAGAGAGACAGAGACTGAGACAGACAGGGACAGCGAGGGAGACAGAGACTGAGACAGACAGAGAGAGAGGGGAGACAGAGACTGAGACAGACAGGGAGAGAGAGGGAGACAGAGACTGAGACAGACAGAGAGAGACAGAGAGAGACAGTGACTGAGACAGACAGGGAGAGAGAGGGAGACAGAGACTGAGACAGACAGGGAGAGAGAGAGAGAGAGACAGAGACTGAGACAGACAGGGAGAGAGAGGGAGACAGAGACTGAGACAGACAGGGAGAGAGAGAGAGAGAGACAGAGACTGAGACAGACAGGGAGAGAGAGGGAGACAGAGACTGAGACAGACAGGGAGAGAGAGGGAGACAGAGACTGAGACAGAAAGAGAGAGAGAGAGACAGAGACTGAGACAGACAGGGAGAGAGAGAGAGTGACAGAGACTGAGACTGAAAGGGAGAGAGAGGGAGACAGAGACTGAGACAGACAGGGAGAGAGACAGAGACAGAGGCGGACAGGGAGAGAGAGGGAGACAGAGACTGAGACAGACAAGGAGAGAGAGACAGAGACTGAGACAGACAGAGAGAGAGAGACAGTGACTGAGACAGACAGGGAGAGAGAGAGAGACAGAGACTGAGACAGACAGAGAGAGAGAGACAGTGACTGAGACAGACAGGGAGAGAGAGGGAGACAGAGGCGGACAGGGAGAGAGAGGGAGACAGAGACTGAGACAGACAGGGAGAGAGAGAGAGACAGAGACTGAGACAGACAGAGAGAGAGAGACAGTGACTGAGACAGACAGGGAGAGAGAGGGAGAGAGACACTGAGACAGACAGGGAGAGAGACAGAGACAGAGGCGGACAGGGAGAGAGAGGGAGACAGAGACTGAGACAGACAGGGAGAGAGACAGAGACAGAGGCGGACAGGGAGAGAGAGGGAGACAGAGACTGAGACAGACAGGGAGAGAGAGAGAGACAGAGACTGAGACAGACAGAGAGAGAGAGACAGTGACTGAGACAGACAGGGAGAGAGAGGGAGAGAGAGACTGAGACAGACAGGGAGAGAGACAGAGACAGAGGCGGACAGGGAGAGAGAGGGAGACAGAGACTGAGACAGACAGGGAGAGAGACAGAGACAGAGGCGGACAGGGAGAGAGAGGGAGACAGAGACTGAGACAGACAGGGAGAGAGAGAGAGACTGAGACAGACAGGGAGCGAGAGGGAGACAGAGACTCAGACAGACAGGGAGAGAGGGAGCCAGAGACTGGGACAGACAGGGAGAGAGAGGGAGACAGAGACTGTGACAGTCAGAGAGAGAGAGAGTGACAGAGACTGAGACAGACAGGGAGAGAGAAGGAGACAGAGACTGAGACAGACAGGGTGAGAGAGGGAGACAGAGACTGAGACCGACAGAGAGAGAGGGGGAGACAGAGACTGAGACAGACAGGGAGAGAGAAGGAGACAGAGACTGAGACAGACAGGGTGAGAGAGGGAGACAGACAGGGAGAGAGAGAGAGACAGAGACTGAGACAGACAGGGAGAGAGAGAGAGACAGAGACTGAGACAGACAGGGAGAGAGAGGGAGACAGAGACTGAGACAGACAGAGAGAGAGGGAGACAGAGACTGAGACAGACAGGGAGAGAGAGGGAGACAGAGACTGAGAGAGAGAGAGACAGAGACTGAGACAGACAGAGAGAGAGAGAGAGACTGAGACTGAGAGAGAGAGAGAGACTGAGACAGACAGGTAGAGAGAGGGAGGCAGAGACTGAGACAGACAGAGAGAGAGGCAGAGACTGAGACAGACAGGGAGAGAGAGAGAGACTGAGACTGAGAGAGAGAGAGACAGAGACTGAGACAGACAGAGAGAGAGAGACAGAGACTGAGACAGACAGGTAGAGAGAGAGAGACTGAGACTGAGACAGACAGGTAGAGAGAGGGAGGCAGAGACTGAGACAGTCAGAGAGAGAGAGAGAGAGACAGACTGAGACAGACAGGGAGAGAGAGGGAGACAGAGACTGAGACAGACAGGGAGAGAGAGAGAGACAGACTGAGACAGACAGGGAGAGAGAGGGAGACAGAGACTGAGACAGACAGGGAGAGAGAGGGAGACAGAGACTGAGACAGACAGAGAGAGAGACAGAGACAGAGACAGACAGGGAGAGAGAGAGAGACTGAGACTGAGACAGACAGGGAGAGAGAGGGAGACAGAGACTGAGACAGACAGGGAGAGAGAGAGAGAGACAGTGACTGAGACAGACAGGGAGAGAGAGGGAGACAGAGACTGAGACAGACAGGGAGAGAGAGAGAGAGACAGAGACTTGGACAGACAGGGAGAGAGAGGGAGACAGAGACTGAGACAGTCAGAGAGAGAGAGGGAGACAGAGACTGATAGAGTCAGGGACTGTGACGGACAGGGAGAGAGAGGGAGACAGTGACTAAGACAGTCAGAGAGAGAGAGGGAGACAGAGACTGAGACAGACAGGGAGAGAGAGAGAGAGACAGTGACTGAGACAGACAGGGAGAGAGAGGGAGACAGAGACTGAGACAGACAGGGAGAGAGAGAGAGAGACAGAGACTTGGACAGACAGGGAGAGAGAGGGAGACAGAGACTGAGACAGTCAGAGAGAGAGAGGGAGACAGAGACTGATAGAGTCAGGGACTGTGACGGACAGGGAGAGAGAGGGAGACAGAGACTGAGACAGACAGGTAGAGAGAGAGAGACAGAGACTGAGACAGTCAGAGAGAGAGACAGAGACTGAGACAGACAGGGAGAGAGAGAGAGAGACAGTGACTGAGACAGACAGGGAGAGAGAGGGAGACAGAGACTGAGACAGACAGGGAGAGAGAGAGAGAGACAGTGACTGAGACAGACAGGGAGAGAGAGGGAGACAGAGACTGAGATAGACAGGGAGAGAGAGAGAGAGACAGAGACTGAGACAGACAGGGAGAGAGTGGGAGGCAGAGACTGAGACAGACAGGTAGAGAGAGGGAGACAGAGACTGACACAGACAGGGAGAGAGAGAGAGAGAGACAGTGACTGAGACAGACAGGGAGAGAGAGGGAGACAGAGACTGAGAGAGAGAGAGAGACAGAGACTGAGACAGACAGGGAGCGAGAGGGAGACAGAGACTGAGGCAGACAGGGAGAGAGAGAGAGAGAGACAGTGACTGAGACAGACAGGGAGAGAGAGGGAGACAGAGACTGAGATAGACAGGGAGAGAGAGAGAGAGACAGAGACTTGTCCAGACAGGGAGAGAGAGGGAGACAGAGACTGAGACAGACACGGAGAGAGAGAGAGACATTGACTGAGACAGTCAGAGAGAGAGAGACACAGACAGAGACAGACAGGGAGAGAGGGGGAGACAGAGACTGAACCAGACAGGGAGAGAGAGGGTGACAGAGACTGAGTCAGGCAGAGAGAGAGAGACAGAGACTGAGACAGACAGGGAGAGAGAGGGAGACAGAGACTGAAACAGACAGAGAGAGAGAGGGAGACAGAGACTGAGACAGAGAAGGCGAGAGAGGGAGACAGAGACTGAGACGGACAGAGAGAGATGTCGAGACAGAGACTGAGACAGACAGAGAGAGAGAGGGAGACAGAGACTGAGTCAGACAGAGACAGAGGGAGACAGAGACTGAGACGGACAGAGAGAGATAGAGAGACTGAGACTGAGACAAACAGGGAGAGAGAGGGAGACAGAGACTGAGACAGACAGGGAGAGAGAGACAGAGACTGAGACTGAGATGAGAGTGAGGGAGACAGAGACTGAGACAGTCAGTGAGAGAGAGGGAGACAGAGACTGAGACAGTCAGAGAGAGAGAGACAGAGACAGACAGGGTCAGAGAGGGAGACAGAGACTGAGACAGACAGGGAGAGAGAGGGAGACAGAGACTGAGACAGACAGAGACAGACAGGGTGAGAGAGGGAGACAGAGACTGAGACAGACAGGGAGAGAGAGGGAGACAGAGACTGAGACAGACAGAGAGAGACAGAGACTGAGACAGACTGGGAGAGAGGGGGAGACAGAGACTGAGACAGACAGGGATAGAGGGAGACAGAGACTGAGACAGACAGAGAGAGAGAGCCAGAGACTGAGACAGACAGGGAGACAGAGACTGAGACAGACAGAGAGAGAGAGAGAGCGAGAGACTGAGACAGGCAGGGAGAGAGAGGGAGACAGACTGAAATGGACAGAGAGAGAGAGAGAGACAGAGACTGAGACAGAGAGAGAGAGAGAGAGAGAGACAGAGACAGAGACAGACAGGGAGAGAGAGGGAGACAGAGACTGAGACAGAAAGAGAGAGAGGGAGACAGAGACTGAGACAGACAGGGAGTGCGAGGCAGACAGAGACTGAGACAGACAGGGAGAGAGAGGGAGACAGAGACTGAGACAGACAGGGAGAGAGAGGGAGACAGAGACTGAGACAGACAGGGAGAGAGAGGGAGACAGAGACTGAGACAGACAGGGAGAGAAGGAGACAGAGACTGAAATAGAGAGAGAGAGAGACAGAGACTGAGACAGAAATAGAGAGAGAGGGAGACAGAGACTGAGACAGACAGGGAGAGAGAGAGAGAGAGACAGAGACTGAGACAGACAGGGAGAGAGAGGGAGACAGAGACTGAGACAGACAGGGAGAGAGAGGGAGACAGAGACTGAGACAGACAGGGAGAGTGACAGAGAGACAGATAGCAAGGGAGAGAGTGACAGAGAGAGAGATAGTGAGGGAGGGAGTGACAGGGAAAGAGATAGCAAGGGAGAGAGTGAGAGAGAGAGAAATAGCGAAGGAGAGAGTGACAGAGAGAGAGAGATAGCGAGGAAGAGAGTGCCAGAGAGACAGATAGCAAGGGAGAGAGTGACAGAGAGAGAGATACCGAGTGAGAGAGTGACAGAGACAGAATCGAGGGAGAGAGATAGAGAGTTAGCGAGGGCGAGAGTGACACAGAAACAGATCGCGAGGGAGAGAGTGACAGAGAGAGTGATAGCGAGGGAGAGAATGACAGACAGAGAGATAGCGAGGGAGAGAGTGACAGAGAGCGAGATAGCGAGGGAGAGAGTGACAGACAGAGAGAGACAGCGAGGGAGAGAGTGACAGGGAGAGAGAGACAGCGAGGGAGAGAGTGACAGAGGGAGAGATAGCAAGGGAGAGAGTGACAGAGAGAGAGATAGCGAGGGAGAGAGTGACAGAGAGAGATAGCGAGGAAGAGAGTGACAGAGAGAGAGATAGCGAGAGAGATAGCGAGGGAGAGAGTGACAGAGAGACAGATAGCGAGGGAGAGAGTGACAGAGAGAGAGAAAGCGAGGGAGGGAGTGAGAGAGAGAGATAGCGAGGGAGAGAGTGACAGAGAGAAAGATAGCGAGGGAGAGAGTGACAGAGAGACAGATAGCGAGGGAGAGAGTGACAGAGAGAGAGATAGCGAGGGAGAGAGTGAGAGAGATAGATAGCGAGGGAGGGTGTGACAGAGAGAGAGAGACAGCGAGGTAGAGAGTGACAGAGGGAGAGATAGCAAGGGAGAGAGTGACAAAGAGAGATAGCGAGGGAGAGAGTGACAGAGAGCGAGATAGCAAGGGAGAGAGTGACAGAGAGACAGATAGCTAGGGAGAGAGTGACAGAGAGAGAGAAAGCGAGGGAGGGAGTGACAGAGAGAGATAGCGAGGGAGAGACTGACAGAGAGAAAGATAGCGAGGGAGAGAGTGACAGAGAGACAGATAGCGAGGGAGTGAGTGACAGAGAGAGAGATAGCGAGGGAGGGAGTGACAGAGAGAAAGATAGCGAGGGAGAGAGTGACAGAGAGACAGATAGCGAGGGAGAGAGTGACAGAGAGAGATAGCGAGGGAGGTAGTGAGAGAGATAGATAGCGAGGGAGGCTGTGACAGAGAGAGAGAGACAGCGAGGTAGAGAGTGACAGAGGGAGAGATAGCGAGTGAGAGCGTGACAGTGAGAGAGAGAGTGACAGAGAGAGAGACAGAGTTTGAGGGAGACAGTGACAGAGAGAGAGATAGCGAGGGAGTGAGTGTCAGAGCGAGAGATAGCGAGGGAGAGAGTGACAGAGAGAGTTAGCGAGCGAGAGAGTGACAGAGAAAGAGATAGCGAGGGAGTGACAGAGAGAGAGAGATTGAGGGAGAGAGTGACAGAGAGAGAGATAGCGAGGGAGAGAGTGACAGAGGGACAGATAGCGAGGGAGAGAGTGACAGAGAGCGAGATAGCGAGCGAGAGAGTGACAGAGGGAGAGATAGCGAGGGAGAGAGTGACAGAGAGAGAGATAGCGAGGGAGAGAGTGACAGAGAGAGATAGCGAGCGTGAGAGTTACATAGAGCGAGATAGCGAGGAAGACAGTGTCAGAGGGAGAGATAGCGAGAGTGAGAGTGACAGAGAGTGAATTAGCGAGGGAGAGAGTGACAGAGAGATAGCGAGGGAGGGTGTGCCAGAGAGAGATAGCGAGGGAGAGAGCGACAGAGAAACAGATAGCGAGGGAGAGAGTGACAGAGAGACAGATAGCGAGGGAGAGAGTGACAGAGAGTGAGATAGCGAGGGAGGGAGTGACAGAGGGATAGATAGCGAGGGAGAGAGTGACAGAGAGCGGGATAGCGAGGGAGAGATTGACAGAGAGAGAGATAGCGAGGGAGAGAGTGACAGAGAGATAGCGAGGGAGGGAGTGACAGAGAGAGATAGCGAGGGAGAGAGTGACAGAGAGACAGATAGCGAGGGAGAGAGTGACAGAGAGACAGATAGCGAGGGAGAGAGTGACAGAGAGTGAGATAGCGAGGGAGGGAGTGACAGAGGGATAGATAGCGAGGGAGAGAGTGACAGAGAGCGGGATAGCGAGGGAGAGAGTGTCAGAGAGAGAGATAGCGAGTTAGAGCGTGACAGAGAGAGAGATTGCGAGGGAGAGAGTGACAGAGAGACAGATAGCGAGGGAGAGAGTGACAGAGAGTGAGATAGCGAGGGAGAGAGAGAGAGTTAGCGAGGGAGAGAGTGACAGAGAGAGAGATTGCGAGGGAGAGAGTGACAGAGAGACAGATAGCGAGGGAGAGAGTGACAGAGAGCGAGATAGCGAGGGAGAGAGTGACAGAGGGAGAGATAGCGAGGAAGAGAGTGACAGAGAGAGAGTTAACGATGGAGAGAGTGTCAGAGAGCGAGATAGCGAGGGCCAGAGTGACAGAGGGAGAGATAGCGATGGAGAGAGTGACAGAGAGCGAGATAGCGAGAGAGAGAGTGACAGAGAGAGGGATAGCGATGGAGAGAGTGACAGAGAGTGAGATAGCGAGGGAGGGAGTGACAGAGGGAGAGATAGCGAGGGAGAGAGTGACAGAGAGCGAGATAGCGAGGGAGGGAGTGACAGAGGGAGAGATAGCGAGGGAGAGAGTGACAGAGAGCGAGACAGCGAGGGAGAAATTGACAGAGAGACAGATAGTGAGGGAGAGAGTGACAGAGAGACAGATAGCGAGAGAGAGAGAGTTAGCGAGGGAGAGAGTGACAAGAGACAGATAGCAAGGGAGAGAGTGACAGAGAGCGAGATAGCGACGGAGAGAGTGACAGAGGGTGAGATAGCGAGGGAGAGAGTGACAGAGAGACAGATAGCGAGCGAGAGAGTGACAGAGGGAGAGATAGCGAGGGAGAGAGTGACAGAGAGAGAGATAGCGAGGGAGAGAGTGACAGAGAGAGATAGCGAGCGAGAGAGTTACATAGAGCGAGATAGCGAGGAAGAGAGTGTCAGAGGGAGAGATAGCGAGAGAGAGAGTGACAGAGAGTGAATTAGCGAGGGAGAGAGTGACAGAGAGATAGCGAGGGAGGGTGTGCCAGAGAGAGATAGCGAGGGAGAGAGCGACAGAGAAACAGATAGCGAGGGAGAGAGTGACAGAGAGACAGATAGCGAGGGAGAGAGTGACAGAGAGTGAGATAGCGAGGGAGGGAGTGACAGAGGGATAGATAGCGAGGGAGAGAGTGACAGAGAGCGGGATAGCGAGGGAGAGATTGACAGAGAGAGAGATAGCGAGGGAGAGAGTGACAGAGAGATAGCGAGGGAGGGAGTGACAGAGAGAGATAGCGAGGGAGAGAGTGACAGAGAGACAGATAGCGAGGGAGAGAGTGACAGAGAGACAGATAGCGAGGGAGAGAGTGACAGAGAGTGAGATAGCGAGGGAGGGAGTGACAGAGGGATAGATAGCGAGGGAGAGAGTGACAGAGAGCGGGATAGCGAGGGAGAGAGTGTCAGAGAGAGAGATAGCGAGTGAGAGCGTGACAGAGAGAGAGATTGCGAGGGAGAGAGTGACAGAGAGACAGATAGCGAGGGAGAGAGTGACAGAGAGTGAGATAGCGAGGGAGAGAGAGAGAGTTAGCGAGGGAGAGAGTGACAGAGAGAGAGATTGCGAGGGAGAGAGTGACAGAGAGACAGATAGCGAGGGAGAGAGTGACAGAGAGCGAGATAGCGAGGGAGAGAGTGTCAGAGAGCGAGATAGCGAGGGCCAGAGTGACAGAGGGAGAGATAGCGATGGAGAGAGTGACAGAGAGCGTGATAGCGAGAGAGAGAGTGACAGAGAGAGGGATAGCGATGGAGAGAGTGACAGAGAGTGAGATAGCGAGGGAGGGAGTGACAGAGGGAGAGATAGCGAGGGAGAGAGTGACAGAGAGCGAGATAGCGAGGGAGGGAGTGACAGAGGGAGAGATAGCGAGGGAGAGAGTGACAGAGAGCGAGATAGCGAGGGAGAAATTGACAGAGTGACAGATAGTGAGGGAGAGAGTGACAGAGAGACAGATAGCGAGAGAGAGAGAGTTAGCGAGGGAGAGAGTGACAAGAGACAGATAGCGAGGGAGAGAGTGACAGAGAGCGAGATAGCGACGGAGAGAGTGACAGAGGGTGAGATAGCGAGGGAGAGAGTGACAGAGAGACAGATAGCGAGGGAGAGAGTGACAGAGAGACAGATAGCAAGGGAGAGAGTGACAGAGAGTGAGATAGCGAAGGAGGGAGTGACAGAGGGATAGATAGCGAGGGAGAGAGTGACAGAGAGCGGGATAGCGAGGGAGAGATTGACAGAGAGAGATAGCGAGGGAGAGAGAGAGAGTTAGCGAGGGAGAGAGTGACAGAGAGACATATAGCGAGGGAGAGAGAGGGAGTTAGCGAGGGAGAGAGTGACAGAGAGAGAGATAGCGAGGGAGAGAGTGCCAGAGAGACAGATAGCGAGGGAGAGAGTGACAGAGAACGAGATAGCGAGAGAGAGAGAGTGACAGAGGTAGAGAGTGACAGAGAGAGCGTTAGCGAGGGAGAGAGTGACAGAGAGCGAGATAGCGAGGGAGAGAGTGACAGAGGGAGAGATAGCGAGGGACAGAGTGACAGATAGCGAGGCAGAGAGTGACAGAGAGAGATAGCGAGGGAGAGAGAGAGAGTTAGCGAGGGAGAGAGTGACAGAGAGACATATAGCGAGGGAGAGAGAGGGAGTTAGCGAGGGAGAGAGTGACAGAGAGAGAGATAGCGAGGGAGAGAGTGCCAGAGAGACAGATAGCGAGGGAGAGAGTGACAGAGAACGAGATAGCGAGAGAGAGAGAGTGACAGAGGTAGAGAGTGACAGAGAGAGCGTTAGCGAGGGAGAGAGTGACAGAGAGCGAGATAGCGAGGGAGAGAGTGACAGAGGGAGAGATAGCGAGGGACAGAGTGACAGATAGCGAGGCAGAGAGTGACAGAGAGACAGATAGCGAGGGTGAGAGTGACAGAGAGAGAGATAGCGAGGGAGGGAGTGACAGGGAGAGATAACGAGGGAGAGAGTGACAGAGAGAGAGACAGCGAGGGAGAGAGTGACAGAGAGACAGATAGCGAGGGAGAGAGTGACAGAGAGTGAGATAGCGAGGGAGGGAGTGACAGAGGGATAGATAGCGAGGGAGAGAGTGACAGAGAGCGGGATAGCGAGGGAGAGAGTGACAGAGAGAGAGATAGCGAGTGAGAGCGTGACAGAGAGAGAGATTGCGAGGGAGAGAGTGACAGAGAGACAGATAGCGAGGGAGAGAGTGACAGAGAGCGAGATAGCGAGGGAGAGAGTGACAGAGGGAGAGATAGCTAGGAAGAGAGTGAGAGAGAGAGAGTTAACGAGGGAGAGAGTGACAGAGAGCGAGATAGCGAGGGCCAGAGTGACAGAGGGAGAGATAGCGATGGAGAGAGTGACAGAGAGCGAGATAGTGAGGGAGAGAGTGACAGAGAGAGGGAGAGAGTGACAGAGAGTGAGATAGCGAGGGAGGGAGTGACAGAGGGAGAGATAGCGAGGGAGAGAGTGACAGAGAGCGAGATAGCGAGGGAGGGAGTGACAGAGGGAGAGATAGCGAGGGTGGGAGTGACAGAGGGAGAGATAGCGAGGGAGAGAGTGACAGAGAGCGAGATAGCGAGGGAGAAATTGACAGAGAGTCAGATAGTGAGGGAGAGAGTGACAGAGAGACAGATAACGAGAGAGAGAGAGTTCGCGAGTGAGAGAGTGACAGAGAGAGAGATTGCGAGGGAGAGAGTGACAGAGAGACAGATAGCGAGGGAGAGAGAGACAGAGCGAGATAGCGAGGGAGAGAGTGACAGAGGAAGAGATAGCGAGGGAGAGAGTGGCAAAGAGAGAGATAGCGAGGGAGGGTGTGTCAGAGAGAGATAACGAGTGAGACTGACAGAGAGAGAGACAGCGAGGGAGAGAGTGACAGAGGGAGAGATAGCAAGGGAAAGAGTGACAGAGAGAGCGATAGCGAGGGAGAGAGTGACAGAGAGAGATAGCGAGGGAGGGAGTGACAGAGGGAGAGATAGCGAGGGAGAGAGTGACAGAGAGCGAGATAGCGAGGGAGAAATTGACAGAGAGACAGATAGTGAGGGAGAGAGTGACAGAGAGACAGATAGCGAGAGAGAGAGAGTTAGCGAGGGAGAGAGTGACAGAGAGACAGATAGCGAGGGAGAGAGTGACAGAGAGCGAGATAGCGACGGAGAGAGTGACAGAGGGAGAGATAGCGAGGGAGAGAGTGACAGAGAGACAGATAGCGAGGGAGAGAGTGACAGAGAGACAGATAGCAAGGGAGAGAGTGACAGAGAGTGAGATAGCGAAGGAGGGAGTGACAGAGGGATAGATAGCGAGGGAGAGAGTGACAGAGAGCGGGATAGCGAGGGAGAGATTGACAGAGAGAGAGATAGCGAGGGAGAGAGAGAGAGTTAGCGAGGGAGAGAGTGACAGAGAGAGAGATAGCGAGGGAGAGAGTGACAGAGAGACATGTAGCGAGGGAGAGAGAGGGAGTTAGCGAGGGAGAGAGTGACAGAGAGAGAGGTAGCGAGGGAGAGAGTGCCAGAGTGACAGATAGCGAGGGAGAGAGTGACAGAGAGCGAGATAGCGAGAGAGAGAGTGACAGAGGTAGAGAGTGACAGAGAGAGCGTTAGCGAGGGAGAGAGTGACAGAGAGCGAGATAGCGAGGGAGAGAGTGACAGAGGGAGAGATAGCGAGGGAGAGAGTGACAGATAGCGAGGCAGAGAGTGACAGAGAGACAGATAGCAGACAGATAGCGAGGGTGAGAGTGACAGAGAGAGAGATAGCGAGGGAGGGAGTGACAGGGAGAGATAACGAGGGAGAGAGTGACAGAGAGAGAGACAGCGAGGGAGAGAGTGACAGAGAGACAGATAGCGAGGGAGAGAGTGACAGAGAGTGAGATAGCGAGGGAGGGAGTGACAGAGGGATAGATAGCGAGGGAGAGAGTGACAGAGAGCGGGATAGCGAGGGAGAGAGTGACAGAGAGAGAGATAGCGAGTGAGAGCGTGACAGAGAGAGAGATTGCGAGTGAGAGAGTGACAGAGAGACAGATAGCGAGGGAGAGAGTGACAGAGGGAGAGATAGCGAGGAAGAGAGTGAGAGAGAGAGAGTTAACGAGGGAGAGAGTGACAGAGAGCGAGATAGCGAGGGCCAGAGTGACAGAGGGAGAGATAGCGATGGAGAGAGTGACAGAGAGCGAGATAGTGAGGGAGAGAGTGACAGAGAGAGGGATAGCGAGGGAGAGAGTGACAGAGAGTGAGATAGCGAGGGAGGGAGTGACAGAGGGAGAGATAGCGAGGGAGAGAGTGACAGAGAGCGAGATAGCGAGGGAGGGAGTGACAGAGGGAGAGATAGCGAGGGAGGGAGTGACAGAGGGAGAGATAGCGAGGGAGAGAGTGACAGAGAGCGAGATAGCGAGGGAGAAATTGACAGAGAGTCAGATAGTGAGGGAGAGAGTGACAGAGAGACAGATAGCGAGAGAGAGAGAGTTCGCGAGGGAGAGAGTGACAGAGAGAGAGATTGCGAGGGAGAGAGTGACAGAGAGACAGATAGCGAGGGAGAGAGAGACAGAGCGAGATAGCGAGGGAGAGAGTGACAGAGGAAGAGATAGCGAGGGAGAGAGTGACAGAGAGACAGATAGCGAGGGAGAGAGTGGCAAAGAGAGAGATAGCGAGGGAGGGTGTGTCAGAGAGAGATAACGAGTGAGAGTGACAGCGAGGGAGAGAGTGACAGAGGGAGAGATAGCAAGGGAAAGAGTGACAGAGAGAGCGATAGCGAGGGAGAGAGTGACAGAGAGAGATAGCGAGGGAGAGAGTGACAGAGAGTGAGATTGCGAAGGAGGGAGTTACAGAGGGATAGATAGCGAGGGAGAGAGTGACAGAGAGCGGGATAGCGAGGGAGAGATTGACAGAGAGAGAGATAGCGAGGGAGAGAGAGAGAGTTAGCGAGGGAGAGAGTGACAGAGAGAGAGATAGCGAGGGATAGAGTGACAGAGAGACATATAGCGAGGGAGAGAGAGGGAGTTAGCGAGGGAGAGAGTGACAGAGAGAGAGATAGCGAGGGAGAGAGTGACAGAGAGACAGATAGCGAGGGAGAGAGTGACAGAGAGCGAGATAGCGAGAGAGAGAGTGACAGAAGGAGAGAGTGACAGAGTGAGCGTTAGCGAGGGAGAGAGTGACAGAGAGCGAGATAGCGAGGGAGAAAGTGACAGAGGGAGAGATAGCGAGGGAGAGAGTGACAGATAGCGAGGCAGAGAGTGACAGAGAGACAGATAGCGAGGGTGAGAGTGACAGAGAGAGACAGCGAGGGAGGGAGTGACAGGGAGAGATAACGAGGGAGAGAGTGACAGAGAGAGAGACAGCGAGGGAGAGAGTGACAGAGGGAGAGATAGCAAGGGAGAGAGTGACACAGAGAGATATAGCGAGGGAGTGACAGAGAGACAGATAGCGAGGGAGAGAGTGACAGAGGGAGAGATAGCGAGGGAGGGAGTGACAGAGGGAGAGATAGCGAGGGAGAGAGTGACAGAGAGACAGATAGCGAGGGAGGGAGTGACAGAGAGAGATAGCGAGGGAGAGAGTGACAGTGAGACAGATAGCGAGGGAGAGAGTGACAGAGGGAGAGACAGCGAGGGAGAGAGTGACAGAGAGCGAGATAGCGAGGGAGAGAGTGACAGAGAGAGAGATAGCGAGGGAGAGAGTGACAGAGAGAGAGAGAGTGACAGAGAGAGAGACAGATAGTGAGGGAGAGAGTGACAGAGGGAGAGATAGTGAGGGAGAGAGAGAGAGTTAGCGAGGAGAGAGTGACAGAGAGAGATGTAGCGAGGGAGAAAGTGACAGAGAGACAGATAGCGAGGGAGAGCATGACAGAGGGAGAGATAGCGAGGGAGGGAGTGACAGAGGGAGAGATCGCGAGGGAGAGAGTGACAGAGAGCGAGATAGCGAGGGAGAGAGTGACAGAGATAGAGATAGCGAGGGAGGGAGTGACAGAGGGAGAGATAGCGATGGAGAGAGTGACAGAGAGAAAGATAGCGAGGGAGGGAGTGACAGAGAGAGATAGCGAGGGAGAGAGTGACAGAGAGACAGATAGCGAGGGAGAGAGTGACAGAGAGACAGATAGCGAGGGAGAGAGTGACAGAGAGAGAGATAGCGAGGGAGGGAGTGACAGAGAGAGATAGCGAGGGAGAGAGTGACAGAGAGAGAGAGACAGCGATGGAGAGAGTGACAGAGGGAGAGATAGCAAGGGAGAGAGAGATAGCGAGGGAGAGCATGACAGAGAGAGATAGCGAGGGAGAGAGTGACAGAGAGAGATAGCGAGGGAGAGAGTGACAGAGAAAGAGATAGCGAAGGAGAGAGTGACAGAGAGAGAGATAGCGAGGGAGAGAGTGACAGAGAGAGAGAGAGAGTGACAGAGAGAGAGATAGCGAGGGAGGGAGTGACAGAGAGAGAGATAGCGAGGGAGAGAGTGACAGAGAGACAGATAGCGAGGGAGAGAGAGAGAGTTAGCGAGGGAGAGAGTGACAGAGAGAGAGAGTGACAGAGAGACCGATAGCGAGGGAGGGAGTGACAGAGAGAGATAGCGATGGAGAGAGTGACAGAGAGAGAGTCAGATAGCGAGGAAGAGAGTGAGCACGAGAGAGACGACGTCTGTGATACAAAATAGTTACTTTAGAGATATTAGTTACTGTAAAGTAGATATAGGCCAGTATGATTCTGTTAGTTCACAGACAAAGGAATTCAGAACGCATGGCAAAGCAAGGGGGAGGGGTGTCCAGCTAAAGAGGAGAAAAGGATGCTGGGTAATAGGAGGCCAGCGGAAGGGATGAGAAGTGAGCCAATCAGGATGTATGGCCAGGTCAGGAGGGGTATAGGATGTCTGATGGGAATCGCGTATGTGAAACTTGATGCCATTTGAATGTATTTGCAGAAATCCCTTTGTCTCCTTCTTCATTCGTTTCCCAGGGGTCCAGGAGACTGGTTCTGTGTCCTGTGTCTGTGTGAAACGAGTCAGACTTGCAAGTTAAATAAAATAACTAATGCTGTGCCTGCAAATCCATCTCGAGTTTTATTGAGGCCATGCTGACGGGTAAAGAAATTTATAATTTGTCATTTGGTGCCGGAAACCCGGGATTTCTCCAGATGGTCATCGGCCAGCTGCGAACTCAGAATTGGACTGATTTTGGACAAAAGGAGAGTGGAAAAGTGGCCCACAATGTACAGCTGGAAAATGACCGCGCATTGATTTTTCCCTTCTTCTTATCGTCTGATTAGTCTGGTCACTCGCGGTTGGTACGGAAAGATCATCTCGACGAAATCAAAGGTCAGTCTGGGGATTAGAAATTTAATTGATGTGATTTCATATTTGTTGATTCGGTTTTGGGTTAGGTTTTGGGGTTGATGTGACATCTAAAATAGATGGTTCAATTCCCTGTGTGAGTTCTGATTCGGTTTTGGGTTAGGTTTTGGGATTGATGCAACATCTAAAAAATGATGGTTTAATTCCATGTGTGAGTGTTTTAAATCTATAGTTGATTAAGCTAAAATTGTACCCTTGGACTGTAGTGGTGAGAAACGATAAATTTTAAAACAAACTGAATGCTGCATGTTAGTTAAAGCAGAAGTCTCTCAAAGGGTTAACAGCAGCTTGGGATAACAGGCAGCTTGTGGCGTAATTGGATACCTTTCCTTCGAGTCAGTGAACTCCAGCAAAGTTATGTTTTGAATTAATTAAAGGAAACCAGTGGGTTTCTCCACCTCTTTGATAAAAGTTTATTATTTTCGAAAGCAATTGATTGAAATTGCCAGAATCTTAAGTTTTACTTACTTGAAATAAGGTTTATCTCATTTTATTTGTGAATGAATAGAAACTTAAAGAAACTCACTGACACCATTTTAAAAAGTGTAAATCTGGAGATGACAGTTGACTTTGCTCCGGTATACATCACCGCAGCTAACTGCTCCCTCATTGATAGCAGCCAACATTTTTGTGAATGTAAGAAAAACTTGTTAAAAGAAAAATTGTTCAGATAGAGAATTAATTAAGTTGTAAAAGTTCTACAAGTTTGTGTTCAGCAAATCGTAAATTTGGTTCTGAGTTGAGATCAGAGCTAAGCTTGCAAGTTGCAGTAATTCAATTTGAATTTTCAAACATTTTAAGTTTTAAAAGAACACTGTTAGAACCTTTTCAATAATTTTGCCAAGGAGCAAAAATTGCCATTGGTCATAAATAGGCAAATAAATAAAAAAATAATAATAATAAAAAAGAAAGAGAGCCAAAGTATGAAAGCTAAAGAGTTAATTAGATTATGGAGACAATATTGTCAACATGAGAGGGATAAGATCATGTTATTAAGTTGGCAAGAAAATGCCCTTAAAATGGGGATTCCAATTAGTGAAGGGGAAAAAAACAAAAACAAAAAAACAATGGGCTACGTAGTTCAATGGCTGGCCTTGCATTGACAGAGACAGAGGATGAAGATTTTGAAAATTTGACAAGGTCAGCTAGGGTTCCGACTGCACCAGTAGCATTGTCTGCACGAATTCCGGAACCACCAGAGTATCATAATTTATATCCAGTCACTGCTCCCCAGATTCAAATCATGCCAGCCCCTTCGGTACCATCTTCACTGTCTGAGAGAGAAGGGGAGCTCTGTTCCTCAAGCCCAATTAGCTCTAGGACATCGATCTCGGACAGCGAGAGAAGGGCCTGATCCTATCCAGAAACAATCAAGCATACCACCTAAATCCCTTCAGACCGATAAGGGGGGGACAGACGAGGTACACTGACTTCTCCCAGGCAAACCCTTTCCCAACACAGGATTGACTAGCTAATTTAGTCATAAGGACTCTCCAATCGGACAGGGAACCTATTATTTCTCTGCAGATAGGAGATCAACATCACCCATTTGTAATCAACACTGGAGCAGCCATGTCTTCAGTGCAATCAGAACTTCGACTACCACTATCTGACCACACGCAGCATTTGTCGGGGTTCCAAGGACAGGTGTGTGAGTATCCTATTTCTGAACCTGTGACAGTCACTTACGAGAATAAGTCTGCGGATCATCAGTTTGTGGTGACTACTGGATTGGACTGTAACTTGTTGGCCCGAGATTTACTGTGTATCTTCCAGCTACAGCCAGAGTGCGGAGACGAAGGGGTAACGGTTCAATCATGGAGGATGAGACAACAGTGCTATATTTCTATCACTCCCCAGTGGTGGACGTTAGACATTGAACATTCACTGCATCACGTTACCCTGGCCTATGACAGAACCGGACAAAACGGGGACTTGGAGGACAAATACTGGCCGTTAATTGGGCCCGAATGGCCAGTCAAGGTTACAGCCACAGTCACGGGAAAAGAAGGTACAGCCGATTTTGTTACAATACCAGCACATTTATGGCCACAGTCAGCTACGGTAAGCCCTCATATTACACGTCAGGTCCACGACCAGTACCATGCCAAGGATCTGGGGCCTATGGCAAGGAGGGCAGTGGATCATTCAGATCCAACAGAGTACGCACTTCAAGCCATGCCAGACGGCACTTCCATAAAATATTTTGAGGTCCCTGAAACGATTAACACTCGACTTCAGCATCACCGGGGACGTGATGCTTTGGAATATGTCAATCCACAGGTCTGGGCGGAATACCCATCACAAGTGGGAAAGACAAATGTTACACCTATTAAAGTAACGATTAAGGACCATGTAAAGCTGCCTTCCATTCGGCAATACCCCTTGAAACCCCAAGCTGCACCGTCTATAGACAAATTAATCCGAGAGCTGTTGAAACACGGTATTTTGGTCCCTTGCCAATCAGAATGTAACACCCCCATACTTGCTGTGCCTAAACCAGCCAAACCAGACCAGTACCGATTAGTACAGGATTTACGTTCAATCAATGCCATCGCACAGCCGTTACATGCTCTCGTCCCTAACCCTGCCCACATACTGGCTCAAATTCCAGCTCGAGCCCAGGTCTTCGCCATAATTGACCTTCAGCACGCCTTCTTTGCCCTCCCACTCGCATCTGAAAGCCAATATTTGTTTGCCTTCACTTACAATGGACAGCAGTATACCTGGACCCGACTGCCTCAGGGGTTCGTCAACTCACCTACACTCTTCTCCAGATGTCTGCAGACCCAACTCCAGGCCTTGACATTGGAGCATGGTTCCACTCTAGTGCAGTATGTCGATGACATATTGGTAGCGAGTCCTGACGAGCCCAGTAACAGGGATGATGTGATCCAGTTATTAAACCACCTATCCTCGTTGGGTTATGTTGTTTCACAATCAAAGGTCCTGGTGGCTCGGACAAAGGTCAAGTTCTTAGGAGTTTTACTCACAGCCACAGAAAGAAGTCTCGAACCCAGTAGGATTGACCCAATATGCCAATTCCCCTCCCCTACCATAGCTAAGGAGGTCCGTCATTGGCTGGCTATGGTGAATTATTGTCGGCAGTGGATACCAAACATCACTGTCTATACAAGCTGCTGACGCCTTACACTAGTGAAGGGGGGAATGTTACTCTCACCACCGAGGCACTCAAAGCCTTCCGTTGCCTGAAGCAGGCCTTGTTACAAGCACCGGCCCTCGGTAGGCCCTTGTACGACCGACCGTTCCAGATATACTGGACTGTTCTGGAAGGATGTTCAACAGCGGTACTCACCCAGCAACATGGGGACAAGCACCGGCCCGTAGCATATTACTCTTCCAAACTCGATCCAGTGGCGTTGGGCCACCCTGTTTGCCCCCAGATCTTGGCAGCGATATACAATAGTTTGCAGGCTGCTGCCAATATAACTCTCCAACAGGATATTCCGGTGTATAGCTCCCACTCGGTAATCGCACTATTGGGGCAACTGCAGACTCAGCACCTTACCGCAGCTCGTCAGAATAGGTATGAGATATACCTTTTGAACAATCCACGTCTGACATTTAAACATTGTACCACTATCAATCCAGCCTGTTTTCTTCGTGGTCCCCCTGTCCATGAAGACGCACCTGGCCACGACTGTTTATCCTTGATTCAGGAAACTACCACAATAAGGGACGATCTGAGTGATATTCCGTCAGAACAACCTGACATGATTATGTGTGGTCAAATATCCCACCGGGGTTTAGTTAATGACCTACTGCAGGCCCTCCTTATGCCTGCGCAGATTTCTGTCATCAAATGCGCCGCCCACACGAATGGTAAGACCCCAGTTGACGTTGGTAATGAACGAGCAGATTGTGCAGCGCGGACAGCCGCGCAAATTCAGCAAGAGATGGTGCCTAAAATGTTAGGTCAGACTAAACGTTCTGCAATAAATAGGTCTGCCTCTGACAAGCCAATGCCAACCATCCAAGATGTCATAAGGTTACATGAGGACGCTCCTGAGAGTGATAAACAAATGTGGAAACGGTTAGGTTGTACATATGATTCTGTTTCCTCTTTATGGACCACGCCTGCACATCAGACTTGTATGTCTGATGTACTGGCTTTATGGGTCGTCGAATGTGTACACTTTGCAACTCATTGTGGGGCTCGGGGGACTAGTGATTTGTTGCTGGACACTTGGTGGGACCCTGAAATGCAGGGGTTGGCCCAAAGTATCAGTAATCGGTGTTTGATTTGTCAGCAATATAACACCGGCAAAGGTATCCCTTGTGGGATGGGGCAAACCCCGTTGCCCAATGGGCCCTTTGAGACGCTCCAAATGGATTACATTGAGTTGGAAAGATGTCAATGTTATAAATATGTATAGTATGGTAGTATGGGCTGAGGTTAGAAACATGAAAGGAGAGGTCACACTGTTGGGAGTCTTCTATAGGCCTCCAAATAGTTCCAGGGATGTAGAGGAAAGGATGGCGAGGATGATCCTGGATAAGAGCGAAAGTAACAGGGTAGTTATTATGGGAGACTTTAACTTTCCAAATATTGACTGGAAAAGATATAGTTCGAGTACATTAGATGGGTCGTTTTTTGTACAGTGTGTTGCAGGAGGGTTTCCTGACACAGTTTGTTGACAGGCCAACAAGAGGCGAGGCCACATTGGATTTGGTTTTGGGTAATGAACCAGGCCAGGTGTTGGATTTGGAGGTAGGTGAGCACTTTGGGGACAGTGACCACAATTCGGTGACGTTTACGTTAAGGATGGAAAGGGATAAGTATACACCGCAGGGCAAGAGTTATAGCTGGGGGAAGGGAAATTATGATGCCATTAGCCGTGACTTGGGGGGATAAGGTGGAGAAGTAGGCTGCAAGTGTTGGACACACTGGATAAGTGGAGCTTGTTCAAGGATCAGCTACTGCGTGTTCTTGATAAGTATGTACCGGTCAGGCAGGGAGGAAGGTGCCGAGCGAGGGAACCGTGGTTTACCAAAGAAGTGGAATCTCTTGTTAAGAGGAAGAAGGAGGCCTATGTGAAGATGAGGTGTGAAGTTTCAGTTGGGGCGATGGATAGTTACAAGGTAGCGAGGAAGGATCTAAAGAGAGAGCTAAGACGAGCAAGGAGGGGACATGAGAAGTATTTGGCAGGAAGGATCAAGGAAAACCCAAAAGCTTTCTATAGGTATGTCAGGAATAAGCGAATGACTAGGGAAAAAGTAGGACCAGTCAAGGACAGGGATGGGAAGTTGTGTGTAGAGTCTGAAGAGATAGGCGAGATACTAAATGAATACTTTTCGTCAGTATTCACTCAGGAAAAAGATAATGTTGTGGAGGAGAATGCTGAGCTCCAGGTAAATAGATTAGATGGCATTGAGGTACGTAGGGAAGAGGTGTTGGCAATTCTGGACAGGCTGAAAATAGATAAGTCCCCGGGACCTGATGGGATTTATCCTAGGATTCTCTGGGAGGCCAGGGAAGAGATTGCTGGACCATTGGCTTTGATTTTTATGTCATCATTGGATACAGGAATAGTGCCAGAGGACTGGAGGATAGCAAATGTGGTCCCTTTGTTCAAAAAGGGGAGCCGAGACAACCCTGGCAACTATAGACCGGTGAGCCTCACGTCTGTAGTGGGTAAAGTCTTGGAGGGGATTATAAGAGACAAGATTTATAATCATCTAGATAGGAATAATATGATCAGGGATAGTCAGCATGGCTTTGTGAAGGGTAGGTCATGCCTCACAAACCTTATCGAGTTCTTTGAGAAGGTGACTGAACAGGTAGACGAGGGTAGAGCAGTTGATGTGGTGTATATGGATTTCAGAAAAGCGTTTGATAAGGTTCCCCACGGTAGGCTATTGCAGAAAATACGGAGGCTGGGGATTGAGGGTGATTTAGAGATGTGGATCAGAAATTGGCTAGCTGAAAGAAGACAGAGGGTGGTGGTTGATGGGAAATGTTCAGAATGGAGTTCTGTCACAAGTGGAGTACCACAAGGATCTGTTCTGGGGCCGTTGCTGTTTGTCATTTTTATCAATGACCTAGAGGAAGGCGCAGAAGGGTGGGTGAGTAAATTTGCAGACGATACTAAAGTCGGTGGTGTTGTCGATAGTGTGGAAGGAAGTAGCAGGTTACAGAGGGATATAGATAAGCTGCAGTGCTGGGCTGAGAGGTGGCAAATGGAGTTTAATGTAGAGAAGTGTGAGGTGATTCACTTTGGAAGGAAAAATAGGAATGTGGAATATTTGGCTAATGGAAAAGTTCTTGAAAGTGTGGATGAGCAGAGGGATCTAGGTGTCCATGTACATAGATCCCTGAAAGTTGCCACCCAGGTTGATAGGGTGGTGAAGAAGGCCTATGGAGTGTTGGCCTTTATTGGTAGAGGGATTGAGTTCCGGAGTCAGGAGGTCATGTTGCAGCTGTACAGAACTCTGGTACGGCCGCATTTGGAGTATTGTGTACAGTTCTGGTCACCGCATTATAGAAAGGACGTGGAGGCTTTGGAACGGGTGCAGAGGAGATTTACCAGGATGTTGCCTGGTATGGAGGGAAAATCTTATGAGGAAAGGCTGATGGACTTGAGGTTGTTTTCGTTAGAGAGAAGAAGGTTAAGAGGAGACTTAATAGAGGCATACAAAATGATCAGAGGGTTAGATAGGGTGGACAGTGAGAGCCTTCTCCCGCGGATGGAAATGGCTAGCACGAGGGGACATAGCCTTAAACTGAGGGGTAATAGATATAGGACAGAGGTCAGGGGTAGGTTCTTTACGCAAAGAGTAGTGAGGCCGTGGAATGCCCTACCTGCTACAGTAGTGAACTCGCCAACATTGAGGGCATTTAAAAGTTTATTGGATAAACATATGGATGATAATGGTATAGTGTAGGTTAGATGGCTTTTGTTTCGGTGCAACATCGTGGGCCGAAGGGCCTGTACTGCGCTGTATTGTTCTATGTTCTATGTTTTGGTTATTGTGGATGTGTTCAGCAGATGGGTTGAGGCGTATCTGACTATCGATAATAAAGCTGCTACTGTGGTTAAAGTTCTGATGCGGGAAATCATTCCCCGGTACGGTATACCAGCTCAGTTAAGTTCTGATAACGGGCCTCATTTTATTGGACAGATTAACAAGGAGTCCTGATCCCAGTTGGGCATACGCCAGCAGTTACACTGTGCGTACAGAACGCAAGCGGCCGGGTTGGTTGAGAGACACAATCAAACCCTCAAAACTAAATTGGCTAAATTAAGAGCAGACACGGGACTGACATGACTTAAGTTGCTCCCCGTTGCCCTCTTCCAGCTGCGGGTTACACCTGCGGGACCGGCCCGGCTCTCTCCTGCCGAGATTCTTTATGGCAGGCCTCTTAGAACTCCCTGGAGCTTGCATGTTCCCAGACTGGTTCAGTTTCATAGAATTTACAGTCATAGAATTTACAGTGCAGAAGGAGGCCATTCGGCCCATCGAGTCTGCACCGGCTCTTGGAAAGAGCACCCTACCCAAGGTCAACACCGCCACCCTATCCCCATAACCCAGTAACCCCACCCAACACTAAGGGCAATTTTGGACACTAAGGGCAATTTATCATGGCCAATCCACCTAACCCGCACATCTTTGGACTGTGGGAGGAAACCGGAGCACCTGGAGGAAACCCACGCACACACGGGAAGGATGTGCAGACTCCGCACAGACAGTGACCCAAGCCGGAATCGAACCTGGGACCCTGGAGCTGTGAAGCAATTGTGCTATCCACAAGGCGACCGTGCTGCCCCCATATGACTGTTATGAGTTTCACCATATGACTGAAGAGATGACCACCTATGTTCTAGCCCTCACTCAGGTCCTCAAGGAGCTCCATGGCCAGGTCCGCGTGGCTCACCAGCCACCGCCCCCATTACCTAGCTCACTTTCAGTGCAGCCCGGTAGTTATGTCATGGTCAAAAATTGGACTCGGAAGGGGTCGGAGCCGCGATGGGAGTGGCCCTTCAAAGTTCTCCTTACCACCCCCACTACAGTTAAAGTGGAGGGGCGGAGTGCTTGGGTCCACCTCCACCACTGTAAAAAGGTCGGTTACTAACCTGCCTCCCTTCCCCAGTGCTATTTTCCACGTGTGGAGCATGATGGGGTGGCTACGCACCGCCTATGTAATCTTCGGCCTCACCTCGCTTGGAGTGTCATCGGCGACGGACATGGAAAAGGGAAATATTATCTACAGTTGTAACCCCAACCAAACTACAAGGACATCTCGGTTATGCAGAGGTGATGTTCTTCGCTGCCCGCATATACGAGGATATGGTATCGACTCATGGAAGGTCATCAAATTAACGGACAATGCAGGACTCATGAAGCAATTGCACCGGTCCCGGCGATGGGAAGGGAATATTATATGGACATTGCCTTGTTTTTGGAGTACATGTAAATTTGATTTTGGATGTGTTAAGATTGGTGCGATAAAGGTAAAATCAGACCATCAGGAGAGGGTAGGGAGAGGTTGTGGGAGAGAGAGGGGGACTAGAGAGAGGGCGGAGCGTGTGAGAAGGGGAGTACAACTAGAACGTAGGTTATCAGGAGATACACTTAATTCATTTAGAGGCCAAACTGAGGAAAACCCAGGTAGTATGAATCTCTTCTACTAGATTTACCACCGCTTGTATGGCCACGGATGGGTTGTCTGCTACCCGAACCCCACAGCGGTGTCTAGGTTATTTTCTGTTTCATCGCTTTGGGGCACTCCCCAAACGGTGGTTCATTGTCAGCGTTCCGAGCCACTGCCCGAGCAAGTCACTCTTCCTTACGATCCGGGTTCAGCACCACCGGTTATTTGCCTTCCCCTTCCTCGGGATAATTCCCATTCACAGTATGATAGGCTGCAACGGTGGAGGGCGTACATACCTAGCCACTTCACTCCCAATAGGGATTCCCGGTCGTACGAGAATTGTTTCAGCAGTGAAGGATACGGCTGTTTGCTGGTAGAGGTGGAAACGAATATAACATGTCTGTTCCCCACCTGTACGGGCAGGAGGTGTCATATCACCCAGGCGTCTGGCCAATGCGTTTGTTACAACACCACCTGCGTTCCATTGAAGGCCGGCCTCCAGCTCCTTTGTGGCTGGGCGAATGTCTCTCATATCACTGTTGGGACTAGGGCTTTCCGCATTGCTAGGCGGCCCGAATGGGCGTTTCGAAGCTGGATAAACTGGGCTACTGGGGGATCCCTGCGCAACCGATATACTGATTGTGATGCTCACCTGTACACGGAGCAAGGATACTACTTTTTATTTAATGGCACAGCGATCAATGTTTTGTCACCCCCATTTCCCCGCCAAATTGCTATTGGGACTCTAGTCCCTACCACAGTCCCCTGCCCCTCGGCGTGGATGCTGCATAATCAGTTAGCACGCCGGGCAGTCTCAGCTGAATTCTGCGAGAACTGGAAAAAACCTCAGATTCTCGCACCCAACCGGGGCCCCTCAGCCCGGTGGGGAATTCGGAGCGTCTTGACACTGGGAGGTGTGGGGGGGTTCCTTGGCGGTTAGCGAGAGGAATTATTTTATTTGTGGCCTTACCATCTTGGGAAATGAAACCTTGGGAGCCCTCGGGGCATTAACCAAGGAATTGTCCCAGCTGCGGTTGTTTGCAATGCAGAACCGGTATGCTCTTGACTATCTTCTGGCCCGTGAGGGTGGGGTATGCGCCATAGTACAGGGCAAGTGTATCATGGGAGTTCAAGACTTAACCGCTAACATCACTAAATTTATGGATCGCATACGGGATCACCTGGACGGAATGCAAGATCCTGGCTCTTGGGGTAACTGGGGATTTGGAGGTTGGAAGGACTGGTTGATAAATATGGTCATGTATTTAGTGGTGGCTATTGGCTGCATCTTTGTGGGCCCAGCCATCCTTAAATGTGTGATGGGTAGAATGCGGGGTGTACTGGAACAGATCAACGCCCCTAAAATCTTGGCTGTCAAAATCCACGAGCATGCAGCGGATGGGGTGGGGGGGGGGGGGCGGGGGGCTACTACAGGAATTGGAAATGCAGCGACAAATCTTTTTAGATGAGGGACCATAGCTATAGATTCAATAGTTCGGTTATCATGAAATGATAAAAGGAGGGAATGACGAATGTGATATAAAATAGTTACTTTAGAGATATTAGTTACTGTAAAGTAGATATAGGCCGGTCTGATTCAGTTAGTTCACAGACAAAGGATTTCAGAACGCATGGCAAAGCAAGGGGGAGGGGTGTCCAGCTAAGGAGGAGAAAAGGATGCTGGGTAATAGGGGGCCAGAGGAAGGGATGAGAAGTGAGCCAATCAGGATGTATGGCCAGGTCAGGAGGGGTATAGGATGTCCTATGGGAATCGTGTATGTGAAACTTGATGCCATTTGAATGTATTTGCAGAAATCCCTTTGTCTCCTTCCTCATTCGTTTCCCAAGGGTCCAGGAGACTGGTTCTGTGTCCTGTGTCTGTGTGAAAAGAGTCAGACTTGCAAGTCAAATAAAATAACTAATGCTGTGCCTGCAAATCCATCTCGAGTTTTATTGAGGCCATGCTGACGGGTAAAGAAATTTATAATTTGTCAGAGATAGCGAGGGAGAGAGTGAAAGAGAGAGAGATAGCGAGGGAGAGAGTGACAGAGAGAGAGAGATAGCGAGGGAGAGAGTGACAGAGAGATAGTGAGGGAGAGACTGACAGAGAGACAGAGATAGCGAGGGAGAGAGTGACAGAGAGATAGCGAGGGCAAGAGTGACAGAGAGAGAGACAGATAGTGAGGGAGAGAGAGATAGAGAGGGAGAGAGTGACAGAGAGAGAGATAGCGAGGGAGAGGGTGACAGAGAGAGAGATAGTGAGGGGGCGAGTGACAGAGAGAGAGACAGTGAGGGAGAGAGTGACAGAGACAGATAGCGAGGGAGAGAGTGACAGAGAGAGAGACAGTGAGGGAGAGAGTGACAGAGACAGATAGCGAGGGAAGGAGTGACAGAGAGAGAGAGACAGATAGCAAAGGAGAGAGTAACAGAGAGGCAGGTAGCGAGGGAGAGAGTGACAGAGATAGCGAGCGAGAGAGTGACAGAGAGACAGATAGCGAGGGAGAGAGTGACAGAGAGACAGATAGCGAGGGAGAGAGTGACAGAGAGACCGATAGCTAGGGAGAGAGTGACAGAGAGAGAGATAGCGAGGAAGAGAGTGACAGAGAGAGAGATACTGAGGGAGAGAGTGACACAGAGAGAGATAGCGAGGGAGAGAGTGACAGAGAGAGAGATAGCGAGGGATAGCACAATTGCTTCACAGCTCCAGGGTCCCAGGTTCGATTCCGGCTTGGGTCACTGTCTGTGCGGAGTCTGCACATCCTCCCCGTGTGTGCGTGTGTTTCCTCCGGGTGCTCCGGTTTCCTCCCACAGTCCAAAGATGTGCAGGTTAGGTGGATTGGCCGTGATAAATTGCCCTTAGTGTCCAAAATTGCCATTAGTGTTGGGTGGGGTGCTCTTTCCAAGAGCCGGTGCAGACTCGATGGGCCGAATGGCCTCCTTCTGCACTGTACATTCTATGATAATCTATGACAGAGAGAGAGATAGCGAGTGAGAGCGTGACAGAGAGACAGATAGCGAGGGAGTGAGTGACAGAGAGACAGACAGCGAGGGAGAGAGTGACAGAGAGAGAGACAGATAGCGAAGGAGAGAGTGAGAGAGAGACAGGTACTGAGGGAGAGAGTGACAGAGAGAGAGACAGCGAGGGAGAGAGTGACAGAGAGAGAGACAGAGAGAGAGAAAACGAGTGAGAGAGTGACAGGGACAGATAGCGAGGGAGAGACAGACAGAGAGATAGCGAGGGACAGAATGACAGAGAGAGAGACAGATAGCGAGGTAGAGAGTGACAGAGAGACAGACAACGAGTGAGAGAGTGACAGAGAGAGAGAAGATAGCGAGGGAGAGACTGACAGAGAGATAGCGAGGGAGAGAATGACAGAGACAGATAGCGAGGTAGAGAGTGACAGAGAGAGAGATAGTGAGGGAGAGAGTGACAGAGAGACAGATAGCGAGGGAGAAAGTGACAGAGAGAGAGATAGCGAGTGAGAGAGAGAGAGATAGTGAGGGAGAGAGTGACAGAGAGAGAGATAGCGAGGGAGAGAGTGACTGAGAGAGAGAGACAGATAGCGAAGGAGAGAGTGAGAGAGACAGGTAGCGAGGGAGAGACTGACAGAGAGAGAGATAGCGAGGGAGAGAGTGACAGAGAGAGAGATAGCGAGTGACAGAATGACAGAGAGAGAGACAGATAGTGAGGGAGTGAGTGACAGAGAGACAGATGGCGAGGGCGAGAGTGACAGAGAGAGAGATAGTGAGGGAGAGAGTGACAGAGAGAGAGACAGATAGCGAGGGAGTGAGTGACAGAGAGACAGATGGCGAGGGCGAGAGTGACAGAGAGAGAGATAGCGAGGGAGAGAGTGACAGAGAGAGAGATAGCGAGTGACAGAATGACAGAGAGAGAGACAGATAGTGAGGGAGTGAGTGACAGAGAGACAGATGGCGAGGGCGAGAGTGACAGAGAGAGAGATAGCGAGGGAGAGAGTGACAGAGAGATAGCGAGGGAGAGAATGACAGAGAGAGAAACAGACAGCGAGGGAGAGAGTGACAGAGAGAGAGAGACAGATAGCGAAGGAGAGAGTGAGAGAGAGACAGGTACCGAGGGAGAGAGTGACAGAGAGAGAGAGATAGCGAGGGAGGGAGTGACAGAGAGAGAGACAGAGAGAGAGAAAACGAGTGAGAGTGTGACAGGGACAGATAGCAAGGGAGAGACTGACAGAGAGAGAGACAGATAGCGAGGTAGAGAGTGACAGAGAGACAGACAGTGAGGGAGAGAGTGACAGAGAGTGAGAAGATAGCGAGGGAGAGACTGACAGAGAGATAGCGAGGGAGAGAATGACAGAAAGATACAGACAGAGAGGCAGAGTGTGACAGAGAGAGAGATAGTGAGGGAGAGAGTGACAGAGAGAGAGATAGCGAGGGAGAGAGTGACAGAGAGAGAGATAGTGAGGGAGAGAGTGACAGAGAGACAGATAGTGAAGGAGAGAGCGACAGAGAGAGAGATAGCGAGGGAGAGAATGACAGAGTGAGAGAGACGGATAGCGAAGGAGAGAGTGGGAGAGAGACAGGTAGCGAGGGAGAGACTGACAGAGAGAGAGAGATAGCGAGGGAGAGACTGACAGAGAGAGAGATAGCGAGGGAGAGAGTGACAGAGAGAGAGACAGATAGTGAGGGAGAGAGTGACAGAGAGAGAGATAGCGAGTGAGAGAATGACAGAGAGAGAGACAGATAGTGAGGGAGAGAGTGACAGAGAGCGAGATAGCGAGGGAGAGAGTGACAGAGAGAGAGACAGATAGTGAGGGAGAGAATGACAGAGAGAGAGAGACAGATAGCGAGGGAGAGAGTGACAGAGAGAGAGATAGCGAGCGAGAGAGTGACAGAGAAAGAGATAGCGAGGGAGAGAGTGACAAAGAGAGGGATAGCGAGGGAGAGAGTGAAAGAGAGAGAGATAGCGAGGGAGAGAGTGACAGAGAGAGAGATAGTGAGGGAGAGAGTGACAGAGACAGATAGCGTGGGATGGAGTGACAGAGAGAGAGAGACAGATAGCAAAGGAGAGAGTGACAGAGAGACAGGTAGCGAGGGACAGAGTGACAGAGATAGCGAGCGAGAGAGTGACAGAGGGACAGATAGCGAGGGAGAGTGACGGAGAGACAGATAGCGAGGGAGAGAGTGACAGAGAGACCGATAGCTAGGGAGAGAGTGACAGAGAGAGAGATAGCGAGGAAGAGAGTGACAGAGAGAGAGATACTGAGGGAGAGAGTGACACAGAGAGAGATAGCGAGGGAGAGAGTGACAGAGAGACCGATAGCGAGGGAGAGAGCGAGATAGCGAGGGAGAGAGTGACAAAGGGAGAGATAGCGAGGGAGAGAGTGACAGAGAGACAGACAGCGAGGGAGAGAGTGGCAAAGAGAGAGATAGCGAGGGAGGGTGTGACAGAGGGAGAGATAGCAACGGAGAGAGTGACAGAGAGAGAGATTGCGAGGGAGAGAGTGACAGAGAGAGAGAGACAGATAGCGAAGGAGAGAGTGGGACAGAGACAGGTAGCGAGGGAGAGACTGACAGAGAGAGAGATAGCGAGGGAGAGTGACAGAGAGAGAGATAGCGAGTGAGAGAATGACAGAGAGACAGATAGTGAGGGAGTGAGTGACAGAGAGACAGATAGCGAGGGAGAGAGTGACAGAGAGAGAGACAGATAGTGAGGGAGTGTCACAGAGAGAGATAGCGAGTGAGAGAGTGACAGGGAGAGAGATAGCGAGGGCGAGAGTGACAGAGAGAGAGACAGATAGTGAGGGAGAGAGTGTCACAGAGAGAAATAGCGAGTGAGAGAGTGACAGAGAGAGAGAAAGATATTGAGGGAGAGAGTGACAGAGAGAGAGATAGCGAGGGAGAGAGTGACAGAGGGAGAGATAGCGAGGAAGAGAGTGACAGAGAGAGAGATAGCGAGGGCGAGAGTGACAGAGAGAGAGATAGTGAGGGAGAGAGTGACAGAGAGAGAGACAGATAGCGAGGGAGAGAGTGACAGAGAGAGAGACAGATAGTGAGGGAGAGAGTGTCACAGAGAGAGATAGCGAGTGAGAGAGTGACAGAGAGAAAGACAGATAGTGAGGGAAAGAGTGACAGAGAGAGAGATAGCGACGGAGAGAGTGACAGAGAGAGAGATAGTGAGGGAGCAAGTGACAGAGAGAGTGATAGCGAGGGAGAGAGTGACAGGGAAAGAGATAGCAAGGGAGAGAGTGACAGAGAGAGAGATAGCGAGTGAGAGAGTGACAGAGAGAGAGATAGTGAGGGAGCGAGTGACAGAGAGAGATATAGCGAGGGAGAGAGTGACAGAAAGAGAGATAGCGAGGGAGCGAGTGACAGAGAGACAGATAGCGAGGGAGGGAGTGACAGAGAAAGAGAAGATAGCGAGGGAGAGAGTGAGAGAGAGACAGGTCCCGAGGTAGAGAGTGACAGAGAGAGAGATAGCGAGGGAGAGAGTGACAGAGAGAGAGACAGAGAGAGAGCAAACGAGTGAGAGAGTGACAGGGACAGATAGCGAGGGAGAGAGTGAGAGAGAGACAGGTCCCGAGGTAGAGAGTGACAGAGAGAGAGATAGCGAGGGAGAGAATGACACAGAGAGAGACAGACAGCGAGGGAGAGAGTGACAGAGAGAGAGAGACAGATAGCGAAGGAGAGAGTGAGAGAGAGACAGGTCCCGAGGTAGAGAGTGACAGAGAGAGAGATAGCGAGGGAGAGAGTGACAGAGAGAGAGACAGAGAGAGAGCAAACGAGTGAGAGAGTGACAGGGACAGATAGCGAGGGAGAGACTGACAGAGAGAGAGAAGATAGCGAGGGAGAGACAGACAGAGAGATAGCGAGGGAGAGAATGACAGAGAGAGAGACAGATAGCGAGGTAGAGAGTGACAGAGAGACAGACAGTGAGGGAGAGAGTGACAGAGAGAGAGAAGATAGCGAGGGAGAGACTGACAGAGAGATAGCGAGGGAGAGAATGACAGAAAGAGACAGATAGAGAGGTAGAGAGTGACAGAGAGAGAGATAGTGAGGGAGAGAGTGACAGAGAGAGAGATAGCGAGGGAGAGAGTGACAGAGAGACCGATAGCGAGGGAGAAAGTGACAGAGAGATAGATAGCGAGGGAGAGAGTGACAGAGAGAGAGATAGTGAGGGAGAGAGTGACAGAGAGAGAGAGACAGATAGCGAAGGAGAGAGTGAGAGAGTGAGACAGGTAGCGAGGGAGAGACTGACAGAGAGAAATAGCGAGGGAGAGAGTGACAGAGAGAGAGATAGCGAGGGAGAAAGTGACAGAGAGAGAGACAGATAGTGAGGGAGAGAGTGACAGAGAGAGAGATAGCGAGTGAGAGAATGACAGAGAGAGTGACAGATAGTGAGGGAGAGAGTGACAGAGAGAGAGATAGCGAGAGAGAGAGTGACAGAGAGAGAGATAGCGAGGGAGAGAGTGACATAGAATGAGATACTGAGGGAGAGTGACGGAGAGACAGATAGCGAGGGAGAGAGTGACAGAGAGACCGATAGCGAGGGAGAGAGCGAGATAGCGAGGGAGAGAGTGACAAAGGGAGAGATAGCGAGGGAGAGAGTGACAGAGAGACAGACAGCGAGGGAGAGAGTGACAGAGAGATAGCGAGGGAGAGAATGACAGAGAGAGGGATAGCGAGGGAGAGAGTGACAGAGAGAGAGTTAGTAAGGGAGAGAGAGACAGAGAGAGATAACGAGGGAGAGAGTGATAGGGAGAGAGACAGATAGCGAGGGAGAGAGTGACAGAGAGAGATAGCAAGGGAGAGAGTGACAGACAGAGAGATAGCGAGGGAGCGAGTGACAGAGAGAGAGATAGCGAGGGAGAGAGTGACAGAGGGAGAGTTAGCGAGCAGCGAGTGACAGAGAGAGATAGCGAGGGAGAGAGTGACAGGGAGAGAGATAGCAAGGGAGAGAGTGACAGAGAGACAGATAGCGAGGGAGGGAGTGACAGAGAGAGAAATAGCGAGGGTGGGAGTGACAGAGAGAGAGATAGCGAGGGAGAGAGTGACAGAGAGACAGATAGCGAGGGAGAGAGTGACAGAGAGAGAGTTAGAGAGGGAGAGAGAGACAGAGAGAGATAACGAGGGAGTGAGTGACAGGGAGACAGATAGCGAGGGAGAGAGTGACAGAGAGAGAGATAGCAAGGGAGAGAGTGACAGAGAGAGAGATAGCGAGGGAGCGAGTGACAGAGAGAGATACCGAGGGAGCGAGTGACAGAGAGCGAGATAGTGAGGGATAGAATGACAGAGAGAGGGATAGCGAGGGAGAGAGTGACAGAGAGAGAGATAGCGAGGGAGAGAGTGACAGAGAGAGAGTTAGTAAGGGAGAGAGAGAGACAGAGAGAGATAACGAGGGAGAGAGTGACAGGGAGAGAGACAGATAACGAGGGAGAGAGTGACAGAGAGAGAGATAGCGAGGGAGCGAGTGACAGAGAGAGAGAGATAGCGAGCGAGAGACTGACAGAGAAAGAGACAGCGAGCGAGAGTGACAGAGAGGGAGACAGATAGCTAGGGAGAGAGTGACATAGAGACAGATAGTGAGGGAGAGAGTGACAGAAAGTGAGGGAGAGAGTGACAGAGAGAGGGATAGCGAGGGAGAGAGTGGCAGAGAGTGAGATACTGAGGGAGAGAGTGACAGAGAGAGAGATAGTGAGGGAGAGAGTGACAGAGAACAAGATAGTGAGGGAGAGAGAGAGATAGCGAGGGAGAGAGTTACAGAGAGAGATCGCGAGGGATGGAGTGACAGAGAGCGAGATAGTGAGCGAGAGAGTAACAGAGAGAGAGATAGCGAGGGAGAGTGACAGAGAGACAGATAGCGAGGGAGAGAATGACAGAGAGAGAGATAACGATTGAGTGAGTGACAGAGAGATAGCGAGGGAGAGAGTGACAGACAGAGAGATAGCGAGGGAGAGAGTGACAGAGAGAGAGATAATGAGGGAGCGAGTGACAGAGAGAGAGATAGCGAGGGAGAGAGTGACAGAGAGAGAGGTAGCGAGGGTGAGAGTGACAGAAGGAGAGATAGCGAGGGAGCGAGTGTCAGAGACACAGATAGCAAGGGAGAGAATGACAGAGAGAGAGATAGCGAGGGAAAGTGACAGAGAGACAGATAGCGAAGGAGAGAGTGACAGAGAGATAGCGAGGGTGAGAGTGACAGAGAGAGAGATAGCGAGGGTGAGATTGACAGAGAGAGAGATAGCGAGGGAGAGAGTGACAGAGAGAGAGATAGTGAGGGTGAGAGTGACAGAGAGATAGCGAGGGAGCGAGTGTCAGAGAGACAGATATCAAGTGAGAGAGTGACAGAGAGAGAGATAGTGAAATGAGAGAGTGACAGAGAGAGATAGCGAGGTAGAGAGTGGCAGAGAGAGAGATAGCGAGGGAGAGAGTGACAGAGAGACAGACAGCGAGGGAGAGAGTGACAGGGAGAGAGATAGAGTGACAGAGAGAGGGATAGCGAGGGAGAGAGTGACAGAGAGAGAGATAGCGAGGGAGAGAGTGACAGGGAGAGAAACAGAAAGCGAGGGAGAGAGTGACAGAGAGAGAGATAGCAAGGGAGAGAGTTACAGAAAGAGAGATAGCGAGGGAGCGAGTGTCAGAGAGAGAGATAGCGAGGGAGAGAGTGACAGAGAGAGAGATAGCGAGGGTGAGAGTGACAGAAAGAGAGATAGCGAGGGAGCGAGTGTCAGAGAGACAGATAGCAAGGGACAGAATGACAGAGAGAGGGATAGCGAGGGAGAGTGACAGAGAGACAGATAGCGAGGGAGAGAGTGACAGAGAGATAGCGAGGGTGAGAGTGACAGAGAGAGAGATAGCGAGGGTGAGAGTGACACAGAGAGAGATAGCGAGGGAGAGAGTGACAGAGAGAGAGATAGCGAGGGTGAGAGTGACAGAAAGAGAGATAGCGAGGTAGAGAGTGGCAGAGAGAGAGATAGCGAGGGAGAGAGTGACAGAGAGACAGACAGCGAGGGAGAGAGTGACAGGGAGAGAGATAGAGTGACAGAGAGAGGGATAGCGAGGGAGAGAATGACAGAGAGAGAGATAGCGAGGGAGAGAGTGACAGGGAGAGAGACAGATAGCGAGGGAGAGAGTGACAGAGAGAGAGATAGCAAGGGAGAGAGTGACAGAAAGAGAGATAGCGAGGGAGCGAGTGTCAGAGAGAGAGATAGCGAGGGAGAGAGTGACAGAAAGAGAGATAGCGAGGGAGCGAGTGTCAGAGGGACAGATAGCAAGGGAGAGAATGACAGAGAGAGGGATAGCGAGGGAGAGTGACAGAGAGACAGATAGCGAGGGAGAGAGTGACAGAGAGATAGCGAGGGTGAGAGTGACAGGGAGAGAGATAGAGTGACAGAGAGAGGGATAGCGAGGGAGAGAGTGACAGAGAGAGAGATAGCGAGGGAGAGAGTGACAGGGAGAGAGACAGAAAGCGAGGGAGAGAGTGACAGAGAGAGAGATAGCAAGGGAGAGAGTTACAGAAAGAGAGATAGCGAGGGAGCGAGTGTCAGAGAGAGAGATAGCGAGGGAGAGAGTGACAGAGAGAGAGATAGCGAGGGTGAGAGTGACAGAAAGAGAGATAGCGAGGGAGCGAGTGTCAGAGAGACAGATAGCAAGGGACAGAATGACAGAGAGAGGGATAGCGAGGGAGAGTGACAGAGAGACAGATAGCGAGGGAGAGAGTGACAGAGAGATAGCGAGGGTGAGAGTGACAGAGAGAGAGATAGCGAGGGTGAGAGTGACACAGAGAGAGATAGCGAGGGAGAGAGTGACAGAGAGAGAGATAGCGAGGGTGAGAGTGACAGAAAGAGAGATAGCGAGGGAGCGAGTGTCAGAGAGACAGATAGCGAGGGAGAGAGTGACAGAGAGATAGCGAGGGTGAGAGTGACAGAGAGAGAGATAGCGAGGGAGAGAGTGACAGAGAGAGAGATAGCGAGGGTGAGAGTGGCAGAAAGAGAGATAGCGAGGTAGAGAGTGGCAGAGAGAGAGATAGCGAGGGAGAGAGTGACAGAGAGACAGACAGCGAGGGAAAGAGTGACAGGGAGAGAGATAGAGTGACAGAGAGAGGGATAGCGAGGGAGAGAGTGACAGAGAGAGAGATAGCGAGGGAGAGAGTGACAGGGAGAGAGACAGATAGCGAGGGAGAGAGTGACAGAGAGAGAGATAGCAAGGGAGAGAGTGACAGGGAGAGAGACAGATAGCGAGGGAGAGAATGACAGAGAGAGGGATAGCGAGGGAGAGTGACAGAGAGACAGATAGCGAGGGAGAGAGTGACAGAGAGAGAGATAGCAAGGGAGAGAGTGACAGAGAGAGAGATAGCGAGGGTGAGAGTGACAGAAAGAGAGATAGCGAGGGAGCGAGTGTCAGAGAGACAGATAGCAAGGGAGAGAATGACAGAGAGAGGGATAGCGAGGGAGAGTGACAGAGAGACAGATAGCGAGGGAGAGAGTGACAGAGAGATAGCGAGGGTGAGAGTGACAGAGAGAGAGATAGCGAGGGAGAGAGTGAGAGAAAGAGAGATAGCAAGGAAGCGAGTGTCAGAGAGACAGATAGCGAGGGAGAGAGTGACACAGAGAGAGACAGCGAGGGAGAGAGTGACAGGGAAAGATATAGCAAGGGAGAGAGTGACAGAGAGAGAGATAGTGAGGGAGCGAGTGACAGAGAGAGAGATAGTGAGGGAGCGAGTGACTGAGGGAGAGATAGCGAGGGAGAGAGTGACAGAGAGAGAGATAGCGAGGGAGAGAGTGACAGAGAGATAGCGAGGGAGAGAGTGACAGAGGGAGAAATAGCGAGGGAGCGAGTGACAGAGAGAGAGATAGGAGGGAGAGAGTGTCAGGGAGGCAGAAAGCGAGAGAGAGATTGAAACATCAAGAGACAGAATGAGAGAGAGAGCGCGTGAAGGAGAGAGAGATACAGCTGGGGGCAACGGTGACAGATGAGGGAGACAGAGAGAAGGGGTGAGGGAGAGCCAGAAAGATAGAGAGAGGGGTTGAGTGAGAGAGATAGATATGGAGAAAGGGAAGGAAAGAGTGGGTGATGGGAGAGAGAAAGTGACAGGGAGACAGAGATAGAGAGACAGAGAGAGAAGGAAAGAGGGGGTTAGGGAGAGAGAGAGAAGGAAAAGAGACAGATAGAGAGAAGTACAGCGAGGGTGAGAGACACAGAAAGGAGAGAGGTGTTCGGGATAGAGAGAGAGGAGGTGGGGTGAGGGAGGGAATGAGACAGAGAGAGATGGGGTGAGTGAGGGAGAGAGAGAGATGGAGGGAGGGAGGGTATATAGAGATAGATGGAGAGAGATAGGGTGAGGGAGGGAGAGAGAGAGAGAGACAGAAAGATGGGGTGAGGCAGGGAGACAGAGGGAGAGAAATATAGCGAGGGACAGAGTGACAGAGAGAGATAGCAATGGAAAGAGTGGCAGAGAGTCAGATAGTGAGGGAGAGAGTGACAGGGAAAGAGATAGCAAGGGAGAGAGTGACAGAGAGAGAGATAGTGAAGGAGAGAGTGACAGAGAGAGATAGCGAGGGAGAGAGAGAGAGAGTTAGCGAGGGCGAGAGTGACAGGGAGAGAGATAGCGAGGGGGCGGGTGACAGAGAGACAGATAGCAAGGGAGAGAGTGACAGAGAGAGAGATAGCGAGGGAGAGGGACAGAGAGACAGATAGCGAGGGAGAGAATGACAGAGAGAGAGATAACGAGGGAGAGTGACAGAGAGACAGATAGCGAGGGAGAGAGTGACAGAGAGAGAGATAGCGAGGGAGAGTGACAGAGAGAGAGATAGCGAGGGAGAGAATGACAGAGAGAGAGATCACGAGGGAGAGTGACAGAGAGACAGATAGCGAGGGAGAGAGTGACAGAGAGAGAGATAGCAAGGGAGAGAATGACAGAGAGAGAGATAGTGAAGCAGAGTGTGACAGAGAGAGATAGCGAGGGAGAGAGTGACAGAGAGAGAGATAGCGAGGGAAAGAGTGACAGAAAGAGAGATAGCGAGGGAGCGAGTGACAGAGAGACAGATAGCGAGGGAGAGAGTGACAGAGAGACAGATAGCGAGGGAGAGAGTGACAGAGAGACAAATAGCGAGGGAGAGAGTGACAGAGAGAGAGATAGTGAGGGAGAGAGTGACAGAGAGAGATAGCGAGGGAGAGGTTGACAGAGAGAGAGATAGCGAGAGATAGAGGGACAGAGAGACAGATAGCGAGGGAGAGAATGACAGAGAGAGAGACAGCGAGGGAGAGAGTGACAGAGAGAGAGATAGCGAGGGAGAGAGTGACAGAAAGAGAGATAGCGAGGGAGCGAGTGACAGGGAGACAGATAGCGAGGGAGAGAGTGACAGAGAGAGAGATAGCGAGGGAGAGAGTGACAGAGAGAGAGATAGCGAGGGAGAGAGTGACAGAGAGACAGATAGCGAGGGGAAGAGTGACAGAGAGAGAGACAGATAGCGAGGGATAGAGTGACAGAGAGAGAGATAGGAGGGAGAGAGTGAAAGAGAGTGAGTTAGCGAGGGAGAGAGTGACAGAGAGACAGATAGCGAGGGAGAGAGTGACAGAGAGAGAGATAGCGAGGGAGAATGTGACAGGGAGACAGATAGCGAGGGAGAGAGTGACAGAGAGAGCGATAGCGAGGGAGTGAGTGACAGAGAGAGACAGATAGCGAGGGAGAGAGTGACAGAGAGATAGCGAGGGAGAGAGTGACAGAGAGAGAGATAGCGAGGGAGAGAGTGACAGAGAGAGAGACAGCGAGGGAGAGAATGACAGAGAGAGAGATCACGAGGGAGAGTGACAGAGAGACAGATAGCGAGGGAGAGAGTGACAGAGAGAGAGATAGCAAGGGAGAGAATGACAGAGAGAGAGATAGTGAAGCAGAGTGTGACAGAGAGAGATAGCGAGGGAGAGAGTGACAGAGAGAGAGATAGCGAGGGAAAGAGTGACAGAAAGAGAGATAGCGAGGGAGCGAGTGACAGAGAGACAGATAGCGAGGGAGAGAGTGACAGAGAGACAGATAGCGAGGGAGAGAGTGACAGAGAGACAAATAGCGAGGGAGAGAGTGACAGAGAGAGAGATAGTGAGGGAGAGAGTGACAGAGAGAGATAGCGAGGGAGAGGTTGACAGAGAGAGAGATAGCGAGAGATAGAGGGACAGAGAGACAGATAGCGAGGGAGAGAATGACAGAGAGAGAGACAGCGAGGGAGAGAGTGACAGAGAGAGAGATAGCGAGGGAGAGAGTGACAGAAAGAGAGATAGCGAGGGAGCGAGTGACAGGGAGACAGATAGCGAGGGAGAGAGTGACAGAGAGAGAGATAGCGAGGGAGAGAGTGACAGAGAGAGAGATAGCGAGGGAGAGAGTGACAGAGAGACAGATAGCGAGGGGAAGAGTGACAGAGAGAGAGACAGATAGCGAGGGATAGAGTGACAGAGAGAGAGATAGGAGGGAGAGAGTGAAAGAGAGTGAGTTAGCGAGGGAGAGAGTGACAGAGAGACAGATAGCGAGGGAGAGAGTGACAGAGAGAGAGATAGCGAGGGAGAATGTGACAGGGAGACAGATAGCGAGGGAGAGAGTGACAGAGAGAGCGATAGCGAGGGAGTGAGTGACAGAGAGAGACAGATAGCGAGGGAGAGAGTGACAGAGAGATAGCGAGGGAGAGAGTGACAGAGAGATAGCGAGGGAGAGAGTGACAGAGAGAGAGATAGCGAGGGAGAGAGTGACAGAGAGAGAGACAGCGAGGTAAAGAGGGACAGAGAGAGAGAAGATAGCGAGGGAGAGAGTGACAGAGAGATAGCGAGGGAGAGAATGACAGAGTGGCAGACAGATAGCGAGGTAGAGAGTGACAGAGAGACAGACAGCGAGGGAGAGAGTGACAGATAGAGAGAGACAGATAGCGAAGGAGAGAGTGACAGAGAGAGTTACAGATCGCGAAGGAATGACAGTGGGAGAGGCAGCAAGCGAGGGAGAGAGTGAAACTTCAAGAGACAGAAAGAGAGAGAGAGCGTGTAAAGGAGAGAGAGATACAGATGGGCGCAAGGGTGACAAATGAGGGAGACAGAGAGAAGGGGTGAGGGAGAGCCAGAAAGATAGAGAGAGGGGGGTGAGGGAGAGAGATAGATATGGAGAAAGGGAAGGAAAGAGTGGGTGGTGGGAGACAGAAAGTGAGAGGGAGAGAGAGATAGAGAGACAGAGAGAGAAGGAGAGAGGGGGTTAGGGAGAGTGAGAGAAGGAAAAGAGACAGAGATAGAGAGACGTACAGCGAGTGTCAGAGTCACAGAAAGGAGAGAGGTGTTAGGGAGAGAGAGAGAAGGAAAAGGAACAGAGATAGAGAGACGCACAGAGAGGGCGTGAGACACAGAGAGAAGGAGAGAGGGTTTAGGCACAAGGAAAAAGAGACAGAAAGATAGAGACACAGAAGGGGGGAAGGGGATAGAGGGACAGACAGCGAGCAGGTGAGGGAGAGAGAGAGAGGGAGTGGGAAAAGGAGGGAGGGAAATGAGGGAGAGACAGCGAAGAGTGATGGGGTGAGGGAGTGATAGAGAGAGAAAGTCACACGGAGACAGAGAGAGAAAGAGAAGGAGAGATGGGTGAGGGAGAGAGAGAGATGGAGAGAGAGCTGGAGAGAGAGGAGAGATGGGCGTGAGGTAGAGAGATAGAGAGAGAGAGAGACACAGAGAAGGAGAGATGTGGTGAAGGAGAGAGATAGAGAGAGACACATAGAGGGAGAGTGCGGTAGAGAGAGACGGAGAGGGGACAGAGAGATGAGCTGAGGGAGGGAGAGAGCGAGACAGAGAGAGAGTCAGAGAGAGAGAGAGAGGGGGAGAAATGGGGTGAGGGAGAGAGATAGAGAGAGTCAGAGAGAGACACACAGAGAGGAGAGATGGGTGAGGGAGAGAGATAGAGAGAGACACAGAGAGGGAGAGAGAGACAGAGGGAGAGAGAGATAGAGTCACAGAGAGGGAGAGGTGAGATGGGGTGAGGGAGACAAAGAGAAAATGAGAAGGGGTGAGGGAGAGGGAGCGAGAGAGAACTAGAGCGAGAGAAGGAAAGCTGGGGTAAAGGAGAGAAATAGAGAGAGACAGAGGGAGGAAGAGGTAGACAAGGAGAGATGGGGTAAGGGCGTGAGATAGAGAGAGAGAGGGTGAGGGAGAGAGATCGAAACAGAGACAGAGGGAGAGAGTGAGACAGAGACAGGGAGAGAGAGAGGAGAGATGGGGTGAGGGAGGGAGAGAGGGAGACAGAGACAGAGAGAGCGAGAGAGGAGAGATGGGGTGAGGGAGGGCGACAGATACAGAGAGAGGAAGTGGGGTGAGGGAGGGAGAGAGACAGAGTGGGGAGGTGGGGTGAAGGAGGTAGAGAGGGAGACAGAGAGAGAGAGGAGATGTGGGGTGAGGGGTGGAGAGAGAGAGGAGAGGTGGGTTGAGGAAGGGAGACAGAGAGAGAGAGAGAGAGAGGAGAGATGGGTTGAGGGAGGGAGACAGAGACAGAGAGAGAGGAGGTGGGGTGAGGGAGGGAGAGAGACAGAGAGAGAGGTGGGGTGAGGGAGGGAGAGAGGGGGAGTGGGAGAGGAGAGGTGGGGTGAGGGAGGGAGAGAGAGAGGAGAGGTGGGGTGAGGGAGACAGAGAGACAGACAGAGAGAGGGAGAGGAGAGGTGGGGTGAGGGAGGGAGAGAGACAGAGAGAGAGAGAGAGGGAGACAGAGGGGGTGAGAGAGAGAGAGAGAGAGAGGTGGGGGGAGGGAGGGAAAAAACAGAGAGCGATGGAGGGAGGGAGAGAGAGAGATGGAGAGAGGGAGAGAGAGAGAGCGACAGAGAGAGAGAGAGAGATGGGGTGAGGGAGGGAGAGAGAGAGGCAGAGAGATGGGGTGAGGGAGGGAGGGAGAGAGAGGGAGTGAGAGAGATGGAGGGAGGGAGGGAGAGAGAGATGGAGGGAGGGAGGGGATAGAGAGAGAGAGGGAGAGAGATGGGGTGAGGAAGAGAGAGAGAGAGAGCCAGAGATGGGGTGAGGGAGGGAGTGAGAGAGATGGAGGGAGGGAGGGAGAGAGAGAGAGACAGGGAGAGTGATGGGGTGAGGGAGGGAGAGAGAGAGACAGACAGAGAGATGGGGTGAGGGAGGGAGGGAGAGAGAGGGAGTGATAGAGATGGAGGGAGGGAGGGAGAGAGAGATGGAGGGAGGGAGGGGATAGAGAGAGAGAGGGAGAGAGATGGGGTGAGGAAGAGAGAGGGAGAGAGCCAGAGATGGGGTGAGGGAGGGAGTGAGAGAGATGGAGGGAGGGAGGGAGAGAGAGAGAGACAGGGAGAGTGATGGGGTGAGGGAGGGAGAGAGAGAGACAGACAGAGAGATGGGGTGAGGGAGGGAGTGAGAGAGATGGAGGGAGGGAGGGAGAGAGAGAGAGACAGGGAGAGTGATGGGGTGAGGGAGGGAGAGAGAGAGACAGACAGAGAGATGGGGTGAGGGAGGGAGTGAGAGAGATGGAGGGAGGGAGGGAGAGAGACAGGGAGAGTGATGGGGTGAGGGAGGGAGTGAGAGAGATGGGGGGAGGGAGGGAGAGAGAGAGAGACAGGGAGAGTGATGGGGTGAGGGAGGGAGTGAGAGAGATGGAGGGAGGGAGGGAGAGAGAGAGAGACAGGGAGAGTGATGGGGTGAGGGAGGGAGAGAGAGAGAGAGACAGAGAGATGGGGTGAGGGAGGGAGAGAGAGAGATGGAGGGAGGGAGGGAGAGAGAGAGAGATTAGTGAAGTGTATTTCATCCTTCCACAAGGTGATTTGGCCAAGGTGAATCCAGCAGTGGGTGGAGACTGCCTGCTCAGCAGCAGTGAGCTGACAGCAGATTGGCTGTGAGCTGGGATGCAGGAGGTTCTCCAGCTGCTAGAGAGAGCCTCCCGAATTTGAGTCACAGCAGAGACAGTGCGTTCAAAGCAGACATCTTCTCCAGTGTGTGAAGGCAGCAGGACCGACTGGCTCTCCTCTGAAGCAGCTGAGACAGGCAGTGCCAACACTTCCTATCCTTCAGTCAGCTCTGCGAGTGCCGGACACAGCACCGTCACTATGGGGGTGAGTGAGCACTGAGTGTGGGCCAGCATCTGTCTGCCATCACTGACGGCAACATTGAAGATGGGAAATGGAGTGGGGGGATTGCAGGTCTGCAGTGCGGGAGCAAAGCGAGGGAGTGATGACGGTGATGGGAGACGGTGATGGGAGACCGAGAGAGAGACAGAAGGATGGAGTGAAAGTGAAAGGTAGACAAGAAAGAGGAGAATAGAGACATGATGGAAAGGATACACTGATAAACTGAGCAAGGGACCAATAGAGGTGAATAGAGAGACTGAAGGGAAGGAGAGAGCCGCAGACAGACAAACCGAAATACAGAGAGAGAGAGAGAGAGAGACAGACCAAGAGAGACAGACCAAGAGAGACAGATAGAGTGAGAGACAGATAGAGAGAGAGACAGACCGAGAGAGACAGATAGAGTGAGAGACAGATAGAGAGAGAGACAGACCGAGAGAGACAGACCGAGAGAGACAGGCAGACAGAGACAGACAGACAGACAGAGAGAGACAGACAGAGAGAGAGACAGACAGAGAGAGAGAGACAGACAGAGAGAGAGAGACAGACAGACTGAAAGAGACAGACCGAGACAGACAGAGGCAGACCGAGAGAGACAGACTGAGAGAGACAGACTGAGAGAGACAGACCGAGAGAGACAGACCGAGAGAGACAGACAGACAGAGACAGACCGAGAGAGACAGACCGAGAGAGACAGACCAAGAGAGACAGACCGAGAGAGACAGACCGAGAGAGACAGACCGAGACAGACCGAGAGAGACAGACCGAGAGAGACAGACCGAGAGAGACAGATAGACAGAGACAGACCGAGAGAGACAGACCAAGAGAGATAGACAGAGAGAGACAGACCGAGATAGACAGACCGAGATAGACAGACCGAGAGAGACAGATAGACAGAGAGACAGACCGAGAGAGACAGATAGACAAAGAGACAGATAGAGAGAGACAGATAGACAGAGAGACAGACCGAGAGAGACAGACCAAGAGAGATAGACCGAGAGAGACAGACCGAGAGAGACAGAGAGACAGACCGAGAGAGACAGATAGACAAAGAGACAGATAGAGAGAGACAGATAGACAGAGAGACAGACCGAGAGAGACAGACCAAGAGAGATAGACCGAGAGAGACAGACCGAGAGAGACAGAGAGACAGACCGAGAGAGACAGATAGACAAAGAGGCAGATAGAGAGAGACAGATAGACAGAGAGACAGACCGAGAGAGACAGACCAAGAGAGATAGACCGAGAGAGACAGACCGAGAGAGACAGATAGACAGAGAGACAGACCGAGAGAGACAGACCGAGAGAGACAGACCGAGAGAGACAGAGAGACAGACCGAGAGAGACAGATAGACAAAGAGACAGATAGAGAGAGACAGATAGACAGAGAGACAGACCGAGAGAGACAGACCGAGAGAGACAGACCGAGAGAGACAGACCGAGAGAGACAGACCGAGAGAGATAGACCGAGAGAGACAGATAGACAGAGAGACAGATAGACAGAGAGACAGACCGAGAGAGACAGACCGAGAGAGACAGACCGAGAGAGACAGATAGACAGAGAGACAGACCGAGAGAGACAGACCGAGAGAGACAGACCGAGAGAGACAGATAGACAGAGAGACAGACCGAGAGAGACAGATAGACAAAGAGACAGATAGAGAGAGACAGATAGACAGAGAGACAGACCGAGAGAGACAGACCGAGAGAGACAGATAGACAAAGAGACAGACCGAGAGAGACAGACCGAGAGAGACAGACCGAGAGAGACAGACCGAGAGAGACAGATAGACAGAGAGACAGACCGAGGGAGACAAACTGAGACAGAGAGCGAGACAGAGACACACCAAGATAAGCAGAGACAAACAGTGATAGAGAATGAGATAGTGACACACATAGATTGACAGAGAGAGACAGTGACACAGAGACAAACATGGGGAGATACAGAGTGAGACAGAGAGCAGCAAATCAGAGACGCAGAGAAATAAAGACGAGAGAGAACGTGAGAGAGGTGGAGACAGAGTAAGACAAACCGAGAGAAAGAAAGACAAAGTGGGCGAGCATTAGAGAGAGGTCGAGAGAATGTTGAGGTGGAGAATGTATGAGGGGGAGGAGATGGAAAAATTGAAAGAGACAGAGAGACAGGTGAAGAGATGGAGAAAGGATTGATGGAGAGAGTGTGAGAGAGACAATCTGTGAAATGATTCTGTGAAATAGGACTGGACATTGTCTCTCTCTCTCTCTCCCCCTCTCTTTCCTCCCTCCCCGTCTCGCCCTCTTTCCTCCCCCTCCCCCTCTCTCACCTTTCCTGCCTCTCCCCTCTCTTTCTCCTCTCCCTCCCTGTCTCCCTATCTCTCTCCCCCCTCCTCTCCCTCTCCTCCCTGTCACTCTCTCTACCTCCCCCCCCCCCCCGCTCTCTCCCACCTCTCCCTCTCCTCCCTGTTTTTCTCTCTCTCCCTCTTCTACCCCCCCCCTCTCTGTCCCACCTCTCCCTCTCCTCCCTGTTTGTCTCTACCTCCCTGCCTCCCGCCCTTCTCTCCCTTTCCCTGGAGCTTGGGCTGATGCTGCCCATTCAGCTGGCATTGCCAGCCATTTTGACTGCCTGACAGGATGTGTGTGCTGCAGTGAGTGGCTGCTCGCTCTGTACGTGAGTGAGGAAGGTGCCCGGCTGCAGATGCTCCATCACGGAGTACTGCAGAGCTGGCTCGGAGCCAGACTCCCGCCCGCCCAGCAACACTGCAGAGATGAAGGGGGATGGGAGGCAGCCAAGGTCAGCCAGGTTCAGCTTTGTGAAGTTGATCTCCATACACATCTGGCTGTTCGTCCACTGCAGACACCCAACCAGCAGCCCAGTGCGCAATTAACACACTTCAATCTTCCTCCCCTTTCAAATCTTCCCAGCTAGGAATTAATACCTCTGCTTTTTCAATGAAAAAATATTTATTATCCATCTTGGCAGATAGCCATTTCTGCTCTTTCTGTGCGTGTGTGTCTCTCTCTCTCTCCGCCTCCTTCCCTCTTTCTCTCCATCTCTTTTTATATTTCTCTCTTCCAGTAGAATGTGCCTTGCTTTATCATTCTCTCTCTCTGTCTTTCTTTCTGTTTCTCCATCTGCCTCTTTTTCTGTATTTCACTCTTTGTCTCTCTCTTTGTTCTGTCTCTCTCTGTCCCTCTCCATCTGCCTCTTTATCTCTCTCTCAATCCATCTCTCTGCATATTTCTCTGTCTATCCCTCTCTATCTCTTTTTCTATATTTCTCTGTCTCTCGTGTCTCCCTTCATCACCCTCATTCTGTCCATCTCTCTCTGTCTCTGTGTGTCTCTCTTCGTCACTCTCATTCTGTCCATCTGTCTGTCTCTCTCCCTCTCTCTGTTTCTCTCTCTGTCTTTATTTTTCTTTCTGTCTCTGCCTGTTTCTCTCACTTTGTCTCTCTCTCTTTCTCTCTCTCTGTATCTCTCTTCTCTCTCTCATTCTCGGTCTTTCTTCGTATTTTTCTCTCTATCTCGCTTCCAATTTCACCCCCCCTCACAAATCCTGCACAGTCCCTATGTATTAGCAGCAGTGTGCCTCTCTCCGCCACCCAGTCTCTTGTGCAGTGTGTCAGACGGTGCGCTGGCGTGGGTTTTTGCTGCAGAGTGCCGACACTGCAGTCCCCCCTGAGCCGCAGTGCCTCACCACCAGTTGCTGGCACCTGCAAATTGATCACGTGACAGTCAGTCAGGGAAGGCAGTGCACTGTTAACCCTCGAGTGCCCAGCACAGCTGCCCCACCAGGCAGGCACTGGTGGGTGAGTGAGTGAAGCCTGGGGAGACGGGTGTCCCCTTGGGGCCGGTCCTGGCATCTCTGCAGGTGAGAGACAGTGACAGTGCCCTGCAGTCTGCCATGAAGATGCCATCCTTCATCCGGCCGCACATTCTGCTGTGGCAGTGTCGACACCAGCACTCACCATGCGGCACCTCGTGGTTAATCAGCCCAACACAGAAGTGATGCAGCCTGGGGCTGAGACCATGGCACATTGGACAACCACTGCCAGGATTTAGACAGGTGGTTTTAACACAGTGGAATTCCCCAAGGTGTTTCAGAGTGGCATAAATCAAACAGATTGAACAGTAATCCTCATAAGGAGATCTGAGAACAGGCTATCAAACACAATGTCAAAGAGGTGGGTCAAGCTTGAGTCTTAAATAAGAAGGGAGAGAGAAAGAGAGGTGGAGATCTTCATGGTGAATTCAACAATCTCAGCCCCGGGCAGGTATAAGCACAGCCGCCATTGATGGAGTGGGTCGTAGGGACTGGAGGAGATTCAAGAGATAGGGAGGGTTATAGGGGGCTGGAGGAACATAGAGCATACAGTGCAGGAGGCCATTCGGCCCATCGAGTCTGCACCGACCCACTTCAAGCCCTCGTTTCCACCCTATCCCCGTAACCCAATAACCCCACCTAACCTTTTTTGTCACTAAGGGCAATTTAGCACGGCCAATTCACCTAACCTGCACGTCTTTGGACTGTGGGAGGAAACCGGAGCACCCGGAGGAAACCCACGCAGACACGGGGAGAACGTGCAGACTCCGCACAGACAATGACCCAGCGGGGAATCGAACCTGGGACCCTGGCGCTGTGAAGATAAAAATATAGTGAGGGTTGTAGGGGTTGGAGGAGGTTACAGAGAAAGGGAGAGTTGTAGGGGCTGGAGGAGGTTACAGAGATATGGAAGGTTCGAGGGGTTGCAGGTGGTTACAAAGATAGGAGGGTTTTTGTGGCTGAAGGAGGTCACATAATCGGGAAGGTTGTAGGGGCTGGAGGAGATAGGGAGGGGTAGGGTGGCTGGAGGAGGTTACAGAGATTGGAAGAGTTGGAGGGGCTGGAGGAGGTTACAGAATTGGGAGGTTAGTAGGGGCTAGAGGAGGTTACAGAGATAGAGAGTGTTGTAGGAGCTGGTGAACATTACAGAGACAGGGAGGTTTTGTGGGACTGAATGAGGTTACAGTGATGGGGGGGTTGTAGGAGCTGGAGAAGGTTACAGAGATTGGGTGGATTGTAGGAACTGGAGGAGATCACAGAGATAGGGAGGGTTGTAGGGACTGGAGAAGAGTACAGAGATAATGAGAGTTGTAGGGACTGGAGCAGGTTACAGAGATAGGGAGGTTGTAGGAACTGGAGGAGATCACAGAGATACTGAGGGCTGTAGTGGCTGGAGGAGGTTTCAGAGATAGGGAGGGTTGGAGGAGCTAGAGGAGGTTACAGAGATGGGGAGGGTTTTAGGGGCTGGAGGAGGTTACAGAAATTGGGAAGGTTGAGGAGGCTGGGGGAGGTGACAGAGAAAGGAGGGTTGTAGGAGCTGAAGGTGGTTACAGAGATAGGGAGGGTTGAAGGGACTGGAGAAGGTTACAGAGATAGGGAGGGTTGTAGGGACTGGAGGAGGTTACAGAGATTGGGAGGGTTGTAGGGACTGGAGGAGTTTACAGAGATTGGGATGGTTGTAGGGGCTGGAGGAGGTTACAGAAATAGAGAGGGTTATAGTAGCTGAAGGAGGTTACACAGATAGTGAAGGTTGTAGGAGCTCGAGAAGGTTGCAGAGATAGGTTGGCTTGTGGGAGACTGGAGGATGTTACAGAGATAGAGAGGGGTTATAGAATCTGGAGGAGTTTACAGAGATAGGGCCTCTTGTAGGGACGGGACTGGAGGAAGTTACAGAGATGGGGAGTGGTGTCAGGGCTTGAGGAGATGACAGATATGGAGGGTGCTAGGAGCTGGAGGAGGTTTCAGAGATAGGGAGGGTGGTAGGGGCTGGAGGAGGTTACAGAGATCGGGAGGGTTGTAGGGGCTAGAGGATGTTACAGAGATAGGGAGGGTTGTAGGGGCTGGAGGAGGTTATAGAGATAGGGATGGGTTTAGGGGCTGGAGTAGGTTACACAGATAGGGAGGGTTGTAGGGGCTGGAGGAGGTTACAGAGACAGGGAGGGGTTAGGGGCTGGAGGAGGTTACACAGATAGGGAGGGTTGTAGGGGCTGGAGGAGATTATAGAGATAGGGAGGGGTTTAGGGGCTGGAGGAGGTTACACAGATAGGGAGGGTTGTAGGGGCTGGAGGAGGTTATAGAGATAGGGATGGGTTTAGGGGCTGGAGGAGGTTACACAGATAGGGAGGGTTGGAGGGGCTGGAGGAGGTTACACAGATAGGGAGGGGTTTAGGGGCTGGAGGAGGTTACACAGATAGGGAGGGTTGGAGGGGCTGGAGGAGGTTACACAGACGGGGAGGGGTTTAGGGGCTGGAGGAGGTTACAGAGAAAGTGATGGGGATGAGGTTATTAAAATGGAGGCCTTGCTGATCTGGGAGACAGTAATACTGCAGGAGCAGAGGGGCGATGGGTGAACGAGACTGGGTGTGAATCGGGGCTGAAGCTGGTAGACTGGAGCTGGCCAGGAGCGCAGCGGAGTGGGAGAGACTGGAGTGTCCTGGGGAAGGATTTCGGATGTAGGTGGACAAGGGAACCCACGCCACCCCCACACCCTGAACCTTCTCCCACTGCCTGGGGCACCCCGCTTGCTACACTGCGTCCTTGGTCAGCTGCCCCTGTGGGTGAGACCTCCGAGAAAGCTGCCGTGAAGTGTGTCATTAACACCGTTCTCCTCAGTGTCCTGATCAAATCAAACTCGTGCATAATTCAGCACCATCTCCTCCATAATTTATCAGGCAGCTGAAGGAGCCATTTGCAGAAATGAGTATTCAGCCTGTTGGCTGTAAGGATATTGTCGGCTGGCCTGGTATACGTTTATGTGTTTATATATCCCTGCCAATGAAGTGTTCTGGTTGAGAAGTCACTCTTATGCAGGTGCCGTGAGAGCCACTTTGCGCACAGCAGGATCCCACAGAGAGCCATCCGATAACAGCCAAGACCATAGGAGCTAGAGTGGGCCATTTACTCAAAGAATCCCTTCAGTGCAGAAGGAGACCATTCGGCCCATCGAGTCTGCACTGAACCTATGAAAGGTCACCCCACCTAGGCCCTCTCCCTTGCTGTATCCCCATAATCCTACCTAACCTTTGGACACTAAAGGACAATTGATCATGGCCAATCCACCTAACCTGCACATCTTTGGACTGTGAGAGGAAATCGGAGCACCCGGAGGAAACCCACGCACACACGGGGAGGACGTGCACACTCTACACAATCATCCAAAGCCGTAATCAAACCCAGGTCCCTGGTGCTGTGAGGCAGCAGTGCCAACCATTGCGCCACCATGCTGCCCAGTTGAGCCTGCCCCCCCCTCCCCCCCCCCCCCACTAAACCTGATCTCAGCTGACTCCTGCACTGTCCCTGTATCTCTTCATGTCTTTGCCAACAAGAAATCTGTCTGTCCAAAGACTGAGAGAGGCAGATTTTTAATCGGCAAGGGAATTGAGGGTTTTGGCAATAAGGCAGGAAAGTGGGAGTTGAGGATTATCACATCGGATCAGTCACAATCTGATCCGACGGCGGGGCAGTCGACTCGATGTGGAGGGCCTGCTCAGGTTGACATCCCAGCCTGACGGCTGGAGGAGTTTAAATTCAAACCTGGTATTAAAAGTTGCTTCAGTAATGGTGACCGCGAAAATGTTGTTGATTCTTATTAAAATAAGCCACCTGCCCCAGTGGGCAGCAAATCTGCCATCGTTACCCGGCCTGGCCTACGCTGTGACTCCAAACCCACAGCAATGTGACTGACTCCCAAATGTCCTCAGAAATGGCCGTGGAGACACTCGGCTGCGTCTATACACCCACAAAGTCTGACTGCTGCGATTCAAGAAGGCAGCTCACCATGACTTCCTCGAGGGCAATTAGGGATGGATAATAAATGCTGGGCCTAGCCGGTGTTGCCCACATCCTGTGGATGAATAAATAAAAGGAAAATATGTTTCTCCAATTCCCTGTGGTGGGGTTCGCTGCCCAAGGGTTGAGCAATATCAGGAGAAGGAGCCACTCTCTCAAGTGCAGCCTGGTGTTAAGACACCTGAAAAGTGTCATTCGTTCTCAGGCCAGTGGACAAAACGTTGAAGGCAATTTTTCAGCTAAATTTATCCCAGGCCTGACCCGCATTTCCACTGATTTTATTCTGTCCATCAAGATACCAAAGGATCTTCTGAGATTCAAGGTAATGACAATTGTTATGGCCCATTAGTGGTCTATGCAATGATAACTGATTAAACCCTCTGGGGTTCTATAGACTCTTAATTGGTTTGATCCATTGCGAATCTATACGATGTGAACTGGTTTGATCAATTGGGAATGTATAGGATATTAATTGGGCTGATCCACTGGGAATCAATTTGAAACTGGCTTGATCCATTGAGAATCTATTGGATGTTAACTGGTTTGATCCATTGGGAATCTATAGAAACTGGTTTGATCCATCGGAAATCTATATGGTTTGACCATTGGGAGTCCAGAATGTTAACTGATTCAACATATTGGGATTCTATAAAATGTCAACTGATTTTATTTATTGGAATTCTATAGCATGTTGATTTGTTTGATCCATTGGGAATCTATAGGATGTTAACTGATTTAGTCAATTGAGAATCTATAGGGTGAAAGCAAACTACCGCTGATGCTGGAATCTGAAACAAAACTAGAAAATACTGGACAATCTCAGTGTGTCTGACAGCATCTGTGGAGAGAGAAGGGAGCTAACGTCTGGAGTCTGGATGACTCTTTGTTAAAGCTGGAGAGAACTGGAAATAGGGTCAGGTTTATACTGTTGTGGGGGGGGGGGGCTGGATCTGTGGGATGTTAACTGATTCAGTCCATTGGGAATCTACAGATTATTAATTGGTTTGATCAGTTGGGAATATATGAAATCTGGTTTGATCCATTAGGATTCAATTGAATATTAACTGATTTAGTCCATTGGGAATCTATAGGATGTTAACTAATTCAGTCCATTGGGAATCTACAGACTGTTAATTGGTTTGATCCATTGGGAATCTATAGAAACTGATTTGATCCATGGGGATCTACATAATGTAAACGGGTTGATCTGTTGGATTCTACAGAATGTTAACTGAGTGGATCCATTGGGATCCTGTAGAACGTTAAGTTTTATCCATTGGGAATCTAGAATGTAACTGAGTGGATCCATTGAGATCCTATAGAATGTTCACTGTTTATTCATTGGAAATCTACAGAATGTGAACTGATTTGGTACATTGGGAGTTTATAGAATGTTATCTAGTTTGATCCAGTGGATTCAATAGAATGTTAACTGATTTGATCCATTGGGATTCTTTAGAATACTAACTGGGTTTAATCCAATTGGTTATATAGAATGTTAACTAATTAAACCATTGAGAATCTATAGATTGTTGACTGATGTGATCCATTTGGGATCCTATAAAATGTTAACTGGTTTGACCCAGTTGATTCGAAACAATGTTAACTGATTTGAACCATTTGGATTCTAAAGAGTGTTAACTGATTTTGTTAACTTACTTGAATCATTGGGATTCTATAGAACGTGAACTGATTGGAATCATTGCAAATCTATAGAATGTTAACTAATTTGAATCATTGGGATTCTATAGAATGTTAACTGATTTGAACCATTGGAAACCTACAGAATATTAGCTGATTTGAAAAATTAGGAATCTATCGAATATTAACTGATATGAATCATTGGTCCATTGCGATCTTATAGAAAGTTAACTGATTTGATCCATTGGGAATCTATAGACTGTGAACTGATTGGATCCATTTGGGATCCTATATAATATTATCTGGTTTTATCCAGTTGATTCTATAGAATGTTAATTGGTTTGAATCATTGGGATTCTGTTGAATGTCAACTGATTTGATCCAGTGGATTCCATAGAAAGTTAACTGGTTTGAATCATTGAGAATCTACAGAATGCTAACTGATTTAGTAAATTGGGATCCTATAGAACATTAACTGATTTGATCAATTGGGATTCTATAGAATGTTATCTGATTTTATCCATTTGGTATCCTATAAAATGTTAATTGGTTTAATTCAGTTGATTCTATGAAATGTTAACTGGTTTAAATCATTGGGATTCTGTACAATGCTAACTTATTTGATCCAGTGGATTTTATAGAATGTTAACTGGTTTGAATAATTGGATTCTATAGAATGCTAACTGATTTGATCCATTGGGAATCTATCGAATAATAATAGTAATAATAATCTTTAGTGTCACAAGTAGGCTTACACTGCAATGAAGTTACTGTGAAAAGCCCCTAGTCGCCACATTCCAGCACCTGTTCGGGTACACAGAGGGAGAATTCAGAATATCCAAATTACCCAACAGCACGTCTTTTGGGACTATTGGGAGGAAACCGGAGCACCCGGAGGAAACCCAAGCAGACTCACAGTGACCCAAGCCGGCAATCGAAACTGGGACCCTGGCACTGTGAAGCCACAGTGCTAATCACTGTAATGTTAACTGATTTGAATCATTGGGATTCTATAGAATGTTAACTGATTTGAATAATTGGGATTCTACAGAATGTTAACTGATTTGAATCATTGGGATTCTATAAAATGTTAACTGGTTTGATCCAGTTATGGTATGCTAACTGGTTTGAATCATTGGTATTCTGTAGAATTGTAACTGCTTTGATCTATTGGGAATTAATAGAATGTTAACTGGTTTGAATCATCGGGATTCTGTGGAAGGTTCACTGATTTAATCCAGTGGATTCTATAGAATGTTACCTGATTTGAATCATTGGGATTCTATAGAATGTTACCTGATTTGATCCAGTGGATTCTATAAAATGTTACCTGATTTGATCCAGTGGATTCGAGAGAATGTTACCTGATTTGATCCAGGGTATTCTATAGAATGTTACCTGATTCAATCCAGTGGATTCTATAGAATGTTACCTGATTTGATCCAGTGTATTCTATAGAATGTTAACTGATCGGAATCATTTGATTCTATAGAATGTTACAAGTGGTTCCCTGATTTGATCCAGTGGATTCTATAGAATGTTACCTGATTTGATCCAGGGTATTCTATAGAATGTTACCTGATTCAATCCAGTGGATTCTATATAATGTTACCTAATTTGATCCAGTGGATTCTATAGAATGCTAACTGATTTGATCCAGTGGATTCTATAGAATGCTAACTGATTTGACCCAGTTGATTCGAGAGAATGCTAGGTGGTTTGAATCATTGGGAATATATAGAATGTTAGGGGAATCCGAGGGGAGGCGGTGGCACAGCGGTATTGTTGCTAGACTAGTAATCCAGAGACCCAGGATAATGATCCGGGGACCTGGGTTCAAATCCCACCGCGACAGGTGATGGAATTCAAACTCAATCAAGTATCTGGAATTTAAAAGTTTAATGATTATCATGAAACCATTGTCGATTGTTGTAAAAACCCATCTGGTTCACTAATCAGCCATCCTTACCTGGTCTGGCCTACATGTGACTCCAGACCCACGGCAATGTGGTTTACTCTTAAACGCCGTCTGAAATGGCCACTCAGTTGTATTCAACCACGACAAAAACACTAAAAAGGAATGGAACTGGAGGGACCACCGGCATGGAACCAGGCACCGGAAACGACAACGGCAAACCTGCCAACCTTGCTAAGTCCTCCTCACTAGCATCGGGGAGTTGTATCAAAGCTGGGAGAGCCATCTGACCAGCAGGGCAGACCCAGCAGAGGTGGCAGCACACTGGTATACAGTCAGCAGGGAGTTTCCCTGGGAGTCCTCAACATCGACTCTGGACTAATGGCTTCAGGTTAAACATGGGCAAGGATACCTCCTGCTGATGAATCCGTACTCCTCCATGTTGAACACCACTTGGAGGAAACACCGAGGTTGGCAAGGGCACAGAATATGCTCTGGGTAGGGGGACTTCAGTGTTCATCACCAAGAGTGGCTCGGTAGTACCACCACAGACCGAGCTGGCCGGGTCCTAAAGGACATGGCTGGTAGACTGGGACTGCAGCAGGCGGGCAGGGAACCAACAAGAGGGAAAAACATGCTTGACTTCATCCTCACCAACCTGCCTGCTGCAGATGCATCTGTCCATCACAGTATCGGTAGAAGTGACCACCGCACAGTCCTTGTGGAGACACAGTTCCGTCTTCACATTGAGGATACCGTTCATCGTGTTGTGTGGCACGACCACCGTACTAAATGGGATAGACTTCGAACCGATCTAGCAACTCGAGACTGAGCATCTGTGGGCTATCATCAGCAGCAGGATTGTATTCAACCACATTCTGCAACCTCATGGCCCAGCATTCCCCCACTCTACCATTACCACCAAGCAGGGGAACAACCCTGCTTCAATGAAGAGTGCAGGGGAGCATGCCAGGAGCAACATAAGGCATACTGAAAAATGTGTTGTCGACCTGGTGAACCTACAACATTGGACTACTTGTGTGTCAAACAGCATAAGCAGCAAGTAACAGACAGAGCTAAGCGATTCCACAACCAACGCACCCAATCTAAGCTCTGCAGTTCTGCCACATCCAGGACAATTAAACAACTCACTGGAGGAGGAGGCTCCACAAATACCCCCATCCTCAATAATGGAGGAGCCCAGCACACATGTGCAAAAGACAAGGCTGAGGCATTCACAACAATCTTCAGCCAGAAGTGCCGAGTGGATGATCCATCTCGGTCTCCTCCGGAGGTCCCCAGCATCACAGATGTCAGTCTTCAGCCAATACGATTCACTCCACGTGACATCAAGAAACGGCTGAAGGCACTGGTACTGCAAAGGCTGTGAACCCTGGCAATATTCCAGCAATAGGACTGAAGACTTGTGCTCCAGAACTTACCGCACCCCGAGCCAAGCTGAGCCATGCTTCTGCTTTCCGAAGCATTTCCCCATTTAGAAAATAGACTGTGCAATACCTCCTTCCAAAGTGCATAACCTCACACTTTTCCACACTGTATTTCATTTGCCACTTCATTGCCCACTCTCCTTGCCTGTCCAAATCCTTCTGCAGCCCCCTTGCTTCCTCAATACTACCTGTCCCTCTACAAATCTTTGTATCATCTGCAAACTCAGCAATCGTACCTTCAGTTCCTTCTTCCAGATCATTAATGTATATTGTGAAAACCCCTGAGGCACACCACTAGTCACCGGCTGCCATCCGGAAAAAGACCCCTTTATCCCCACAATGCCTTCTGCCAGTCAGCCAATCCTCTATCCATGCCAGGATCTTACCCGTAACGCCATGGCTCTTAACTTATTTAACAGTCTCTGATGCGGCACCTTGTCAAAGACCTTCTGAAAATCTAAATAAATCACGTCCACTGGTTCTCTTTTGTCTAACTTCCTTGTTACCATAAGACCATAAGACATAGGAGCGGAAGTAAGGCCATTCGGCCCATCGAGTCCACTCCACCATTCAATCATGGCTGATTTCAACTCCATTTACCCGCTCTCTCTCCATAGCCCTTAATTCCTCGAGAAATCAAGAATTTATCAACTTCTGTCTTAAAGACACTCAACGTCCTGGCCTCCACCGCCCTCTGTGGCAATGAATTCCACAGACCCACCACTCTCTGGCTGAAGAAATTTCTCCTCATCTCTGTTCTAAAGTGACTCCCTTTTATTCTAAGGCTGTGCCCCCGGGTCCTAGTCTCCCCTGCTAATGGAAACAACTTCCCTACATCCACCCTTCATTCATTATCTTGTAAGTTTCTATTAGATCTCCCCTCAACCTCCTAAACTCCAATGAATATAATCCCAGGATCCTCAGACGTTCATCGTATGTTAGGCCTACCATTCCTGGGATCATCCGTGTGAATCTCCGCTGGACCCGCTCCAGTGCCAGTATGTCCTTCCTGAGGTGTGGGGCCCAAAATTGCTCACAGTATTCTAAATGGGGCCTAACTAATGCTTTATAAAGCTTCAGAAGTACATCCCTGCTTTTATATTCCAAGCCTCTTGAGATGAATGACAACATTGCATTTGCTTTCTTAATTACGGACTCAACCTGCAAGTTTACCTTTAGAGAATCCTGGACTAGGACTCCCAAGTCCCTTTGCACTTCAGCATTATGAATTTTGTCACCATTTAGAAAATAGTCCACGCCTCTATTCTTTTTTCCAAAGTGCAAGACCTCGCAGTTGCCCACGTTGAATTTCATCAGCCATTTCTTGGACCACTCTCCTAAACTGTCTAAATCTTTCTGCAGCCTCCCCACCGCCTCCATACTACCTGCCCCTCCACTTATCTTTGTATCATCGGCAAACTTAGCCAGAATGCCCCCAGTCCCATCGTCTAGATCGTTAATATATAAAGAGAACAGCTGTGGCCCCAACACTGAACCCTGCGGGACACCACTCGTCACCGGTTGCCATTCCGAAAAAGAACCTTTTATCCCAACTCTCTGCCTTCTGCCTGACAGCCAATCGTCAATCCATGTTAGTACCTTGCCTCGAATACCATGGGCCCTTATTTTACTCAGCAGGGAGACTTCCGGTTGCGGCGATGCTCAGCTAAGCCGCACGTTTCGGCGGCTCCAGCTCTGACGGACTTTCGGGCTCTTTTTGAGAGCCCCAACGGGAAATTTTCGCGACAAAACCCGGTGTGGGGTGAAGCAACAAGGAGTCCCCCCCAGTGTGCAAGAAAAAGATCCGCGGCAGTGGCCAGATCACGGAGGATCCTCGAGGGCAGCGGCAGAGGAAAGAAAGAAACAAGATGGCGTCGGAGGGAGCCCAGGCGACATGGGGACCGGATCAGGATGAATTTCTCAGACGGTGTGTGGAGGAGTTAAAAAAGGAGGTGCTGGCCCTGATGTTACTGGCAATCCAGGGGCTCAAAGAGACACAAAAGGCCCAGGCGATAGAGCTCCGTGTGGTGGAGCAGAAGGTAACTGACAACGAGGACGAGATCCTGGGCCTAGCGGTCAAAATGCAGACGCACGATGTGCTCCATAAGAAGAGCATCGAAAGAATTTAAGTCCTGGAAAATAGATCAAGGAGAAAGAACCTCCGGATCCTGGGTCTCCCCGAGGGAGTGGAAGGAGCGGACGGCGGGGCTTATGCGAGCACGATGCTACATTCGCTAATGGGAGCTGAGGCCCCCTCGGGCCCCTTGGAAGTGGAAGTGGCTCACCGGGTCCCTGCGAGGAGACCAAAGGCTGGAGAACCACTAAGGGCGATGGTCGTGAGATTTCACCGCTTCAATGACAGAGAGGTGGTTCTGAAATGGGCCAAGAAGGTACGAAGTAGCAGATGGGAGAATGCGGTGATATGATACGAGTGTATCAGGATTGGAGTGCGGAGGTGGCGAGAAGGAGGGCGAGTTTCAATCGAGCCAAGGAGGTGCTGCATAAGAAGAAAGTAAAGTTCGGGATGCTGCAGCCGGCGCGATTATGGGTCACGTATCAGGATAGACATTACTATTTTGAAACGTCGGAAGAAGCATGGACCTTCATCCAAAAAGAGAAACTGGACCAGAACTGAGGGACTGATGTTGGGGGGGAAACGACAATGTTGATGTATAGAAATGTAAATTGGGGAAAGGGAGGTTCACTGTATCAGGATGGTGTTTGACGGGGGGGACACTGAGAAATGTGAGCGCCGGTGGGAAAAAGGGACATAGGTGGGGGATGGGGAATGGGAACGGGGCTGTAGGGGGAGCTGCGCCATAGGGGGCGGGATGGTTCTAGGAAAGCGCGGGTCTTTTCCCGTGCTAGAGAGATGATGGCGGGAAGATAGGCGCAAGGAGGATGGAAGTTCCACACACGGTGGGGGGGTCAAGGAGAGAGCGGGAGAAGCCGGGGTCAGTTGAAGTCAGCTGACTTTCGGAAGCAATATGGGGGGAGTAACCATGCTAAATGGGGATCTAGCGGGGTGGGGGGGGGATAACTGGGTTGCTGCTGCTGAGATCGAAAGGGAGCTGGTAAGAGAAGAGGTGGTCGGGGCGGGAAGGTGCCGCCTGGGGGACTGGTGGGTGCGCGGGACCTGGACGTGGGACTGGCCCAGAGAGGGTGATGGCTAGTCGACAGGGGAGGGGGGCGGGCAGCCCCCCAGTCCAGCTGATCACGTGGAACATGAGAGGCCTAAATGGGCCGATTAAGAGGGCCCGAGTGTTCGCGCACTGAAAAGGACTGAAGGCAGACGTGGCCATGCTTCAAGAGACGCATCTGAAGGTGGCGGACCAGGTTAGGTTAAGGAAAGGATGGGTGGGACAGGTGTTCCACTCAGGGCTGGACGCAAAGAATAGAGGGATGGCCATATTGGTGGGGAAACGGGTGTCGTTCGAGGCTAGGAACATTGAAGCGGACAACGGGGACAGATATGTGATGGTGAGTGGCAGACTGCAGGGAATGGAGGTCGTGCTGGTCAATGTATATGCCCCGAACTGGGATGATGCGGGATTTATGAAGCGGATGCTGGGACGTATCCCGGACCTGGAGGTAGGAAACCTGGTAATGGGGGGGGGACCTCAATACCGTGCTAGACCCAGGGTTAGATAGATCTAGATCCAGGACCGGAAGAAGGCCGGCAGCGGCCAAGGTGCTTAGGGGGTTTATGGACCAAATGGGGGGAGTGGATCCGTGGAGATTTGCTAGGCCGCTGGCCAAAGAGTTTTCCTTTTTCTCCCATGTCCATAAGGTATACTCCCGGATAGATTTCTTCATTTTGGGAAAGTCACTGATTTCGAGGGTGGAAGGAACGGAGTATTCGGCCATAGCTGTTTCAGACCATGCCCCACATTGGGTGGATCTGGAACTAGGAGAGGAGAGGGAACAGCGCCCACTCTGGCGACTGGATGTGGGATTATTGGCGGATGAGGGAGTCTGCGGAAGGGTGCGGGGGTGTATCGAAAGGTACCTGGAGACCAACGATGATGGGGAGGTCTGAGTGGGGGTAGTAGGGAAGCGCTGAAGACGGTGGTCAGGGGAGAGTTGATCTCCATCAGGGCTCACAAGGGGAAAACAGAGGCCAAGGAAAGGGAAAGACTACTGGGGGAGATTTTGAGTGTGGATAAAAGATATGCGGAGTACCCGGACAAAGGACTATATAGGGAGAGGCGAAGACTACAGACGGAGTTTGACCTGCTGACCACAAGGAGGGCAGAGGCACAGTGGAGGAAGGCACAGGGGATGAGATATGATTAGGGAGAAAAGGCGAGTCACCTGTTGGCCCACCAGCTTCGTAAGAGGACAGCGGCGAAGGAAATAGGGGGAGTTAGGGATGAAACGGGAACTACGGTGCGGAGAGCAGGGAAGGTAAATGAGGTGTTTAAGGCCTTTTATGAGAGGTTATATAGGTCCCAACCCCCAGAGGGAAAAGAGGGGATGCAGCAGTTTCTGGACCAACTAAGGTTCCCGAGGGTGGAGGAGCAGGAGGTGGCAGGCCTGGGGGCGCCAATTGGGGTGGACGAGGTGACCAAAGGGCTGGGGAACATGCAGGCAGGGAAGGCCCCGGGACCAGACGGGTTCCCGGTGGAATTTTACAGGAAATACGTGGACTTGTTGGCCCCGCTGCTGGTAAGAACCTTTAACGAGGCCCTACCCCCGACAATGTCGGAGGCGACGATATCACTAATCCTGAAGCGAGATAAAGACCCGCTGCAATGCGGGTCTTATAGGCCTATCTCGCTCCTGAATGTGGACGCCAAGTTGTTGGCAAAAGTGCTGACAATGAGGATAGAGGATTGTGTCCCGGGGATGATGCACGAAGATCAGACAGGGTTCGTAAAGGGGAGACAATTGAATGTCAACGTGCGACGGCTATTGGGGGTGATAATGATGCCCCCAGCAGAGGGGGAGGCAGAGATAGTGGCGGCGATGGATGCAGAGAAGGCATTTGATAGGGTAGAGTGGGAGTATCTATGGGAGGTGCTGAGGAGGTTTGGGTTCGGGGAGGGGTTTGTCAGCTGGGTTAAACTCCTCTATGGGGCCCCAATGGCAAGTGTAGTCACAAATCGGCAAAGATCGGAGTATTTTCGGTTACATAGGGGAACAAGGCAGGGGTGTCCTCTGTCCCCATTACTGTTCGCGCTGGCAATTGAACCACTCACTGGCCATAGCGCTGAGAGACTCCAGGAAATGGAGAGGGGTGATTAGAGGGGGAGAGGAACACCGAGTGTCACTCTACGCAGATGACCTACTGCTGTATGTGGCGGACCCAGTGGGGGGGATGACAGAGGTTATGCAGATATTGAGGGAGTGTGGAGATTTCTCGGGATATAGGCTTAACATGGGGAAGAGTGAGCTTTTCGTGATACACCCTGGGGACCAGAGTAGAGGGATAGATGGCCTGCCGCTAAGGAGAGTGGAAAGGAACTTCCGATACCTGGGGATTCAGATAGCCAGGAGCTGGGGAACCTTACACAGACTCAATCTGACTCGGCTGGTGGAGCAAATGGAAGAGGATTTCAAAAGGTGGGACATGCAGCCGCTGTCACTGGCGGGCAGAGTGCAGGCGATTAAGATGATGGTCCTCCCGAGGTTCCTATTTGTGTTTCAATGTCTCCCTATATTGATCACTAAGGCCTTTTTCAAGAAAATAGATAGGAGCATCATGAGCTTCGTGTGGGCAGGGAAGGCCCCGAGGGTAAGGAGGGGGTTCCTGCAACGTAGCGGAGTCAGAGGGGGACTGGCGTTGCTGAACTTGGGCGACTATTACTGGGCCGCCAATGTGGCGATGATCCGTAAGTGGATGATAGAGGGAGAGAGGGCGGCGTGGAAAAGGCTGGAGATGGCGTCCTGTAAAGGAACGAGCTTAAAAGCGCTGGTGACGGCGCCGCTACCGCTCTCCCCGAAAAGGTACACCACAAACCCAGTGGTGGCGGCAACATTAAGTATCTGGGGGCAATGGAGGTGACAGAAGGGTGTACTGGGAGCCTCGGTGTGGTCCCCGATCAGGAACAACCATAGGTTTGCCCCAGGGAGGTTGGACGGAGGGTTCCAGAGCTGGAACCGGGCAGGAATTAGGAGAATGGGAGACTTATTTATAGATGGGACGTTTGCGAGCTAGGGAGCGCTAGAGGAAAAGTATGAGCTGCCCCTGGGAAATATCTTTAGGTATATGCAGGTGAGGGCATTCACGAGACAACAGGTGAGGGAATTTCCGCTGCTCCCGACACAAGGGATCCAGGACAGGGTGCTTTCGGGGGTGTGGGTCGGGGAGGGCAAAGTGTCCGAAATATACCGGGAGATGAGAAAAGAGGGGGAGGAGCTGGTAGAAGAGCTGAAAGGAAAATGGGAAGAAGAGCTTGGGGAGGAGATTGAGGAGGGTTTGTGGGCTGATGCCCTAAGTAGGGTAAATTCCTCTTCCTCGTGTGCCAGGCTTAGTCTGATCCAATTTAAGGTGCTGCATAGAGCACACATAACCGGAGCAAGGTTGAGCAGGTTCTTCGGAGTGGAGGACAAGTGTGGGAGGTGCGGGGGAAGCCCGGCGAACCACACACATATGTTTTGGTTGTGTCCAGCACTGGAGGGGTATTGGAGGGGAGTGACGGGAGTGATCTCGAAGGTGGTGAAGGTCCGGGTCAAGCCAGGCTGGGGGTTAGCTATATTTGAGGTAGCGGATGAGCCGGGAGTGCAGGAGGCGAAAGAGGCCGATATTCTGGCCTTTGCCTCCCTGATAGCCCGGCGAAGGATTTTACTCATGTGGAAGGAAGCGAAACCCCCCGGCGTGGAGGCCTGGATAAACGACATGGCAGGGTTCATAAAACTGGAGCGGATGAAGTTTGCGCTGAGAGGATCGGCTCAGGGGTTCACCAGACGGTGGCAACCGTTCCTCGACTATCTAGCGGAACGTTAGGGGGAAAATAGATCGTCAGCAGCAGCAGCCCAAAAAGAGGGGGGGGGGGAGAGAAGGAGGGGGGGTGGGGGTAAATTGTTTTTGTTCTAGATGGGGTGGAGGGGCGGGGGGAGCACTATTTTGTGTTACTTTGTTAGTTTACTACTTTATTTAAACAATGTTATCAGTCATCGTGTTACCGTTTTTGTTGATTTGTAAGGAGGAAAAATTGTGTTTGAAAACTTTAATAAAATATATTTTAAAAAAATTTTTTACTCAGCAGTCTCCCGTGAGACACCTTATCAAAGGCCTTTTGGAAGTCAAGGTAGATAACATCCATTGGCTCTCCTTGGTCTAACCTATTTGTTACCTCCTCAAAGAACTCTTAACAGATTTGTCAGACATGACCTCCCTTTGACAAAGCTGTGCTGACTCAGCCCTATTTTACCATGCACTTCCAAGTACTCCGCGATCTCATCTTTAATAACAGACTCTAAAATCTTACCAGTGACCAAAGTTAGGCTAAAGGGTCTATAATTTCCCATCTTCTGTCTCCCTCCCTTCTTAAACAGCGGTGTTACATTAGCCACCTTCCAGTCCTCTGGGTCCCTTCCTGCCTCCAGTGATTCCTGAAAGATCACCACCAAGGCCTCCACAATCTCCTCAGCTATGTCTTTTAGAACCCTGGGGTGCAGTCCATCCGGTCCAGGTGACTTATCCACCTTCAGACATTTCAGTTTCCCCAGAATCTTCTCCTTAGTGATGGCCACTGCACTCACCTCTGCCCCCTGGTTCTCCTGGAGCTCAGGCATCCCACTGGTGTCTTCCACCGTGAACACAGTAAGAAGTCTTACAACACCAGGTTAAAGTCCAACAGGTTTGTTTCAAACACTGCTCCTTCCTCAGGTGAATCTCCACAGTTCCACCGTGAAGACTGATGCAAAGTCACTATTCAGTACGATTCAATAGTGAGAAGGAGTTTTGTCCATCTGTGATATCATGTGCTAAGATTAGCTACACCCAGAATATCCCAGAGCACTAATCAAACTATTCCAGACATGTTGGGTACAGGAGCAGTACTCGCAGAAGGCGAGAAGTCCCACATGAAGATACACTTCAAGCAAATAATGTTACTGAGATAACATCTACCTGTTAATACTCAGTCTGTGAGCAATACCTTGCCTGCACAAATAATACGCGGTGTGCCAGTGATATTCAGAACACGTCAGTGTTAACTGACTTCAATCTCTTCAGCTTCAAAAGGAATGAGAAGACCACGTTCCTGGATGAAGCAGATCTAACTGACATCTGAATACCCTGTTGCTGATGGCAGAGTTGAGAATTAGCAAATGAATCCTGTTACCCCACTTCCAGCAAGCCCCTCAAAATAGTATCACCTGCACAGTAACACCATGACTAACGCTGTTAAACAGTTCCCATTACCCCCGAGCATGTGTTAAACAGCCCCTTTGGCGTTAGGGCATGGCTTTCAGACTGCTTGCTGGGCACAATGAGAATCAGGCTTCCCAGCCTTGAGGGATCACTCAGGCATGGGTAAATAAAGAAAAAAGTTGGGCAGAAGCATAGTGGAACATGGCAGGAACAGGGGGAACCCATTTTAATCCCTTCAGCTCATTCCACCATTCGGTAATAATTCCGCATATCTCTTAATGCTTTTAATGGTTAACAGTGATCTAACAACTCTGAATCAGACTAAAAGACCGTAAAACACAGGAGCAGAAGTAGGCCATTTGGCCCATCAAATCTGCTCTGCCATTCAATGAGACAATGACTGATCTGCCATGATGATCCTCAACTCCACTTTCCTGCCTTAGCCCCATAACCCTCGATTCCACACCCCAACCTTTACAGCTCTCTGCGGTAAAGAACTCCACTGGTACACTACCCTCTGAGAGAAGAAATTCCTCCTCATCTCTGTATGAAATGGGTGAGCCCCTTACTCTGAGATGATGCCCTCTGGTCATAGACTCTCCCACAAGAACAAAGATCCTCTCAGCATCTGTTGAGCCCCCTGAGAATCCTAGATGTCTATAAGATCGTCTCCCATTCTTCTGAACTCCAATGAGTACAGGCCCAACCTACTCAACTTCTCCTCATGAGAAAACCCCTCCATACCCGGAATCAACCCAGTGAACTTTCTCTGGACTGCTTCCAATGCCAGTGTATCTTTCCTTAGACGAGGGGACCAAAACTGTTCACAGTATTCCAGCTGTGGTCCAACTAGAGCCTTGTATAGTTTTAGCAAGACATCCCGACTCCATTTATACTCCATTCCCTTTGAAATGAAGTGGAGATGCTGGCTTTGGACTGGGGTGAGCACAGTAAGGAGTCTTACAACACGAGGTTAAAGTCCAACAGGTTTGTTTCGATGTCACTAGCTTTCGGAGCGCTGCTCCTTCCTCAGGTGAATGAAGAGGTATGTTCCAGAAACATATATACAGACAGTCAAAGATGCAAGACAATGCTTTGAATCCGAGCATTTGAAGGTAATTAAGTCTTTACAGATCCTCAAACAAACCATTGTTTGCAGCAAACTACCCAGCCTTCAGAACAGCGACCACGACACCACACAACCCTGCCATGGCAATCTCTGCAAGACGTGCCAGATCATCGACATGGATACCACCATTACACGTGAGAACACCACCCACCAGGTACGCGGTACATACTCGTGCGACCCGGCCAATGTTGTCTACCTCATACGCTGCAGGAAAGGATGTCCCGAAGCGTGGTACATTGGCGAAACCATGCAGACGCTGCGACAATGAATGAACGGACATCGCGCAACAATCACCAGGCAGGAATGTTCCTTTCCAGTCGGGGAACACTTATGTCCGAGTAAGCATTCTCCAAGGCGGCGTTCAGGACGCGCAACAACGCAGAATCGCCGAGCAGAAGCTTATAGCTAAGTTCCACACACATGAGTGCGGCCTCAACCGGGACCTGGGATTCATGTCGCATTACATTCATCCCCCACCATCTGGCCTGCAAAATCCTACCAACTGTCCTGGCTTGACACAATTCACACCTCTTTAACCTGGGGTTACCCCATCTCTGGATCTGTAAAGATTTAATCACCTGCTAATGCTCGCATTCCTAGCATTGTTTGGCATCTTTGAATTTGTCCTTATATGTGTTTCTGGAACAGACCTCTTCATTCACCTGAGGAAGGAGCAGCGCTCCGAAAGCTAGTGACATCGAAACAAACCTGTTGGACTTTAACCTGGTGCTGTGAGACTTCTTACTTTGAAATGAAGGCCAACATTCCATTTGCCTCCCTATTATCTGCTGAACTTGCATGCTAGCTTTCTGTGATTTATGCACGAACCTCCCCCCCCCCCCACAACTCCCACGAGGGGATCCGGGTTTCCTCATGCATGGCAAGGGGATCCGAGTTTCCTCGTGCATGGCAAGGGGATCCGAGTTTCCTCGTGCATGGCAAGGGGATCCGAGTTTCTTCGTGCATGGCAAGGGGATCCGAGTTTCCTCGTGCATGGCAAGGGGATCCGAGTTTCTTCGTGCATGGCAAGGGGATCCGAGTTTCCTCGTGCATGGCAAGGGGATCCGAGTTTCCTCGTGCGTGACAAGGGGATCCGAGTTTCCTCGTGCGTGACAAGGGGATCCGAGTTTCCTCTGCATGGCAAGGGGATCCGAGTTTCCTCGTGCATGGCAAGGGGATCCGAGTTTCCTCGTGCGTGACAAGGGGATCCGAGTTTCCTCTGCATGGCAAGGGGATCCGAGTTTCCTCGTGCATGGCAAGGGGATCCGAGTTTCCTCGTGCGTGACAAGGGGATCCGAGTTTCCTCATGCGTGACAAGGGGATCCGAGTTTCCTCGTGCATGACAAGGGGATCCGAGTTTCCTCGTGCGTGACAAGGGGATCCGAGTTTCCTCTGCATGGCAAGGGGATCCGAGTTTCCTCGTGCGTGACAAGGGGATCTGAGTTTCCTCGTGCATGGCAAGGGGATCCGAGTTTCCTCGTGCGTGACAAGGGGATCCGAGTTTCCTCGTGCGTGACAAGGGGATCCGAGTTTCCTCGTGCGTGACAAGGGGATCCGAGTTTCCTCGTGCGTGACAAGGGGATCCGAGTTTCCTCGTGCGTGGCAAGGGGATCCGAGTTTCTTCGTGCATGGCAAGGGGATCCGAGTTTCCTCTGCATGGCAAGGGGATCCGAGTTTCCTCGTGCGTAACAAGGGGATCCGAGTTTCCTCGTGCGTGACAAGGGGATCCGTGTTTCCTCGTGCATGGCAAGGGGATCCGAGTTTCCTCGTGCATGGCAAGGGGATCCGAGTTTCCTCGTGCGTGACAAGGGGATCCGAGTTTCCTCGTGCATGACAAGGGGATCCGTGTTTCCTCGTGCATGGCAAGGGGATCCGAGTTTCCTCGTGCGTGACAAGGGGATCCGAGTTTCCTCGTGCATGGCAAGGGGATCCGAGTTTCCTCGTGCATGGCAAGGGGATCCGAGTTTCCTCGTGCATGGCAAGGGGATCCGAGTTTCCTCGTGCATGACAAGGGGATCCGAGTTTCCTCGTGCATGGCAAGGGGATCCGAGTTTCCTCGTGCATGGCAAGGGGATCCGAGTTTCCTCGTGCATGGCAAGGGGATCCGAGTTTCCTCGTGCGTGAAAAGGGGATCTGAGTTTCCTCGTGCATGGCAAGGGGATCCGAGTTTCCTCGTGCGTGACAAGGGGATCCGAGTTTCCTCGTGCATGGCAAGGGGATCCGAGTTTCCTCGTGCGTGACAAGGGGATCCGAGTTTCCTCGTGCGTGACAAGGGGATCCGAGTTTCCTCGTGCGTGACATGGGGATCCGAGTTTCCTCGTGCGTGACAAGGGGATCCGAGTTTCCTCGTGCGTGACAAGGGGATCCGAGTTTCCTCGTGCATGACAACTAACATGCAGGTACAGCAGGTAATGAGGAAGGTGTTAGATCCGAGATAAGCAGTCACGCATCAACCGTAGGTGAGAGCACAAAGAGGTTTATTATTACTGCCTGGTGAGTCTCCTTTTCCAACCTGCCCCCAGCTCGGGGTTTTTATACTAGAGGGACTACACCTGTTAAGTGGAAGCCCCACCCCTTTACCGGGAAAGTTCATATTCCCCAGAGGGCACGGGAAACCTGATGTTTCCTATCCGTGACCTCCACTGGGGTGAAAAGACCTCCCCCCATCCCACCCCCTCCCAAGTCTGAAGACATGCCCAGCTCTGTTGGAACCTGTCCTGGACCTCTGGCCCATTTAGATTGGGGTTGGCGCTCTGATGCTTACTTGATGACCGCCGAGATGAAGGTGGTGTTGTCGGCGTGGCGCCCGGTGCTGGTGCAGGTGTCACGGGCAGGGGCAGAAATGTGTCCATTTTGGTCTCTGAGTCAGAACTGAGTGGATCCTCATCCAACATCTTGGAGTCCTCAGTTGGGAGGCTTTTGTCTGCGGCCACAACCGGGACCGAGGATGGTGGTGGGGGCAGTAGGGTGAAACCTGGTGGAGTCCGGTCTGCAGGGTGGGGGAGTGCTGTTTGGCGGGGACGTCCGGCACGTGGCTCCGAAGATGACCCGCATGGCGATTGGATTCCAATTCTTGTGCCCTGATCTTGTAGGCCTGGTGGCGGCTAAATTGACACCTGCCACCAAAATGGCCGCATTACCGAAGCTTTGCATGTGCATGGTGTTGTCAGGGGCAATTGTGCGGGGCTGTGGATGGCGACTGCTGTTGATCTCGGACTGGTGTTGGTTCTGGTGGACAATCCGACCTATATCGGGGATGACCGAATTCAGGTGGGTGCTGAGGCGACGGCCCAGCAAGAGTTCCGTGGGTCCGATGCCAGTCATGGCATGTGGTGTTGTGTGATAGAAGAAAAGAAAATGTGCCATGCGAATGTCGCAGGATCCAGCCGTCAGTTTCTTCATGCCCAGCTTAAATGTTTGGACCGTCCTTTCAACTAGACCAGTCTTTTTCAAGCTTTTTTTCCAGGAACCGATTTTTACCAACCTGCCAACCTTCAGGACCCAACTCAGCCGACCTGCGCGACCCACGCCGGCCGACCTTTGCGACCCACGCCGGCCGACCTTCGCGACCCACCCCGGCCGACCTGCGCAACCAACCCCGGCCGACCTTCGCGACCCACCCCGGCCGACCTTCGCGACCCACCCCGGCCGACCTGCGCGACCCACCCCGGCCGACCTTCGCGACCCACGCCGGCCGACCTGCGCGACCCACCATTTTCTCTTCCCTTATTTGTTGCTGACACAAATGGTCCCTTTGGCCCCAATGGTCCCTATGTCTCTTTGGCCCACCGAACTTGAAAAAAAAAAGGCTGCGACCACATATAAAAAAAACTGCACTGCGCATGCGCACCGATGATCGGACACGCATGTGCAGTGCGGCCGCATTTTTTCTATCTGTTCCTTGCCTTTTTTAAGGTCGCTCGCAGCCGGCACTATTACAAGTCGGCTGTTCTGTGTGGATTTGCACGATCGGGAGCGCCGCGACGGATGGCTCCGCGACCCTCCCGACACACGCCCGCAACCCTGAGTTTGACAATGTCTCTGCTAGACTGTTTGAAGCGGGGTGGTAGGGAGCAGTCTTCACGTATAGAATTCCGTTGGCTTGTGAACGGCATACCGTTATCGGGCACCCGTACCCTCGGAATTGCGTGTGCACTGAAAATCTGACGTTTGTCCATGGCGGCCCGGGCAGTTGTTGCCTGCATCTGCACCACTTCCAGCCAATTACAGAGTCTACCAGAAGAAGGAACATTGACACTGGAAAGGGCCCGCAAAGTCAATTTGAACCCGGGCGAGAAGGCCTATCAGGTCATTCCCAAGGGTGGAGTGGGGCTGCCGGAGGTAATTATTGGTGCGCCCGACATTGGGGCATCGCTGGGCTACTCGTTCAATGTCCGCGTCGATGCCGGGCCACCAGATGTAGCTCCGCGAGCGTCTTCATTTTAGACACTCCAGGGTGTCCATTATGGACATTTGGGCGGCACGGTGACACAGTGGTTAGCAATGCTGCCTCACAGCTCCAGGGTCCCAGGTTCGATTCCCCGCTGGGTCACTGTCTGTGTGGAATCTGCACGTTCTCCCCGTGTGTGCGTGGGTTTCCTCCGGGTGCTCCGGTTTCCTCCCACAGTCCAAAGATGTGCAGGTTAGGTGGATTGGGCACAATATATTGCCCTTAGCGTCCAAAGGGTTCATGGGTTTATTGGGTTATGGGGATAGGGTGGAGGCGCTGGTTTGAATAGGGTGCCCTTTCCAAGGGCCGGTGCAGACTCGATGGGCCGAATGGCCTCCTTCTGCACTGTAAATTCTATAGAAGTCTAGTAAGAGCTGAACATGTCCACACTCGGGGACCACCACGCGGATGCCGCATAAAAGCACAGTCCTTGCATCTTCCGCGTAAGCCTTCAGGTCTTCGGGAAGAGCCCATAATAATTGACCATCCTCAGGAAAGCCCGATGTTCCATTGGCCCCCCAAGCACCGGGGCTTGGCGGATGACCTGGACATTCTCCCACATGGAGTGCAGACCATGACGGTCCTCGCAGTACCCGAGGTACACCACCTTGGCTGCCCTGAAGACACTCCTCTCGGCGGAGACAGGCACCAGCTGCCTCAAAGCGTTGTAGCACATCTGCCAAAGTGCTCCTGACCAGATGAACCGGTTATCAATATGTTGTCTAAGTAGACCGCCACTATATTCTTCATGATCTTCTGAAATATTGCGCATGCCGAGGAGACCCCGAATGGTCGCCGGGTATACTCCGAGTCCTCGGTGTGTGTTGATGGTGACGAATCGTATTGAATCTGGGTCCAGGACCAGCTGGAGATATGCGTGGCTCATATCTAGCTTGGCGAATGCCAGTCCACCGCTGAGCTTCGCATGAGATCCTCAATCCTGGGGACTGGGCTGATAACAGTCTCAGCACGATACCCGGTTTACTGTCATTTTTTATTCCACGCAGAGATGCACCGACCCATCGGACTTCATTACTGATACACCTGCCGCCGCCCAGTAGGATAATTGTACTGGTCTTATGATCCGCAGCTTCGCCATTGCGGTCCAGCTCTGCATCTGCTTTTGGACTCAAGGAGTATGGAACGGGGCGGGCACAGAAATCGTGCGGCTGGACCATGGGGTCCACACTTAATCAGGCTTTGGCCCCTGATAGATCCCAAACCTTCCTGGAATACGGTCGGAAATCTGGCAAATATGCCTTCGGGGCCTTGTCGGTGCATTTGACAAACCCTCTGCCAATCTAAGTGAAGGTGCCAGACCCAGTCGTGCCCCAACAGGCTGGGGCGCTCCCTTGTACAATGACCAGTGGTATATTTGCCGACTGGCTTCCGTATTCAGCAGGGATGGTGGTCATGCCCGGAATCGCGAGATGCTCCCCGGTGCAGCCTTGCGTTGATACCCGAGACAATCAGCGGATCCACCCCGGATTGTATGCGGATGAAGGTGTGTCGCCTAATGACAGTCACGGCAGCCCCCGTATCGAGCTCCATGCGGGTCGTGTGGCCATTCACCTGGAGGGAGATTTAGATGGACACAATTCTTGGTGCTGCCACACAATGTATTTGGTGGCACTGATTGTAGTGGGTCCTGTCGCAGGTGGGGCGGTCACGCCTGCCGACGGGTGGGTAGCTCCATGGAGACTCCACGGGGCACCTTCTGTGCCCTGCATCCCTGTGTCCCACTGCTGCTGCTGCTGGCTAGGGATTCTGCTCCTGGTCCTCCTGGTCAGGAGAAAAGTTTATTCCGGCATCTCGTCCCCTTGCCTGTCGGTGTGTCAACGTGGGGGAACGGGTTCCTCGGTCCTAGTGAGCTGTTTTGGCACCCGAAACTGAGCACCACCACCCACTGGATTTCTTGGACTCCCTATTCAGCATTTTCCCTGGAAGCCGCAATTTCCACGGCTCTTTGGAGGTCTAAACGGATTTCAGCTCATAGTTTTCTTTGCGTGGCCGCATTGGGGATGCCACATACGAACTGGTCACGTAGTGCTTTGCACAGAGTTGGGCCGAACTCCCAGATCTCAGCTAATTTCCTGAGGTGAGCCAGAAATTTGCTGATCCCTTCACCTTGACCCTGGGCGACCATGTGGAGCCGGTCGAAATGTTCTGCTGCCAAGGCAACCAGGGAGGCAAACGAGCAGGTGTCCGGAAGGTCCGAGTGGGTTAGGCTTTTTATAATGCTGTATATGGACCTCCCACATGCCGGCAGCAAGGCTACAGTTTAGCACTCGTCACCAATAATGGTGTTCGTGCGGAAGAAGAACTGCATCCTCTCGATGTACTGCCCCCAGTCATCCATACCTGTATTGAATGGCTCCAACATCCTGATATGTGGCATGGTGATGGATTCCAATGGGGCCTGATGAGGTAGACAGCGCACATAGCAACTGGTGTCAACAGCAGTTCTTCTGAATCGTCGTCACCAGTGTTAGCTCCGAGGCAAGCAGCCACGCATAAGCCGTCGGTTAGAGCATAAAGAGGTTTATTGTTACTTACAATCAAATCACCACCACTCCCCGGAGACTCTCCTTCTCCAACCTGCACCCAGATCGGGGGGTTTATATTAGAGGGGCTACACCTGTTAAGGGGAAGGCCTTACTGGTGAAGCTCATATTCCCTAGAGTTCATGGAAAACCTCATGGTTCCTTTCCCGTGACCTCTGCTACAACAGAAGGAAAATGGAATTTTGTTCTTTTTAGCAAAAGGAATTGAATATAAAGGTAAGGAAATGTTGCTGCAACTGTACAAGGCATTGGTAAGTCCGCAGCTGGAGTATTGCGCACAGGTTTGGTCCCCTTAATTGAGGAAAGATGTAGTGGCATTGGAGGCAGTTCAGAGGAGGTTCTAAAACTAGAAGCAGAGGACACCATCTCAGACTAAAGGGACGATCCTTTAAAACAGAGATGAGGAGGAATTTCTTCAGCCAGAGGGTGGTGAATCTTTGCCGCAGAAGGCTGTGGAGGCCAATTCACTGAGTGTCTTTAAGACAGAGATAGATAGCTTCTTGATTAATAAGGGGATCAGGGGTTACAGGGAGAAGGCAGGAGAATGGGGATGAGAAAAATATCAGCCATGATTGAATGGCGGAGCAGACTCGATGGGCCGAGTGGCCTAATTCTGCTCCTATGTCTTATGGCCTTTGGTCTTATGGAGGTTCACTGGATTGATTCCAGAGATGAGGGGTTTGTTATATGAGGAGAGAGTGAACAGTTTTGGCCTCTACTCTAGAGTTTAGAAGAATGAGAGGAGATCTAATTGAGTATGCAAGATGATAAAGGGTATTGACAAAAAGTGGACGTTTCCACTTATGGGGCAATCGAGAACGAGAGGTCACAGTTTGAGGATAAGGTGTAGCAGATTTAAAACAGAGATGAGGAGAAATTACTTCTGTCAAAGAGTTGTGAATCTGTGGAATTCGCTACCCCAGAGAGTGGGGGATGCTGGGACTTTGAGTCAGTTTGAGGAGGAGATTGCCAGATTTTTAATTAGTAATTTGTTGACCGGTTGTGGAGAACGGGCAGGACAGTGGAGTTGGGGCTGAGATGAGATCAGCCTTTGATGGTATTGAATGGTGGAGTGGGCTGGAGGGGCTGAATTACCTGTTCCTCATTCTTATGTTCCATCCTCCCTCTCAGCTCGTTATAAGTGGAAATCTATGGTCAAATCACCTGTTAACCATCTGAGTTCCAGGGAACACAACCTCGCTGAGTGTAATCCCTCCATGTAAAGTAACTCTTGGCAGGGAGATATCATTCTGGTAAATCTACACTGCATTCATTCCAACATACCCTGCCTGAAATGCAGTGCCCAGAACTGCTCATTAACTCCGGGTGTTGAATAACCAGGGCTTTGATAAACTGGAGTATGACATACCGCGGTGTATTCCCGTCTGGATATAGAACAGCCAAAATTCCATTCACCTTTTTCATTGTTTCTGGACCTGTTCTTGTCATTCCATTTTATTTTTTAAAATTCTTTTTTTTCTAAATTTAGAGTACCCAATTATATATATTTTTCCCAATTAAGGGGCAATTTGGCGTGGCCAATCCACCTAACCAGCACATCTTTGGGTTGTGGGGGTGAAACCCACGCAGGCTCGGGGAGAATGTGCAAACTCCACCCGGACAGTGACCCAGGGCCGGGATTCGAACCTGGGTCCTCAGCGCCACAGTCCCAGTGCTAACCACTGCACCACCGTGCTGCCCTTCTTGTCATTTTATTGACCTCTGTACTCTTGGGACCTTCCCCGCTTCACCAACTTCCATCATTGAGCAAGTGCCCTGTTCTATCAGTTGTAGGTTGACCTCTCACTGCCCCACATAGCTTTGCCCATTCACTGAAGCTGTATTAATATCTCTTTGAAATTTTAGACTTTCGTCAACATTGCTTCCAAAATGCTGTCCATCTTTGTCCCCTCAACCAGTTTGGGTTTCTGGCCTCCTTGGTCCCACCAAGTTGAGCCGTGAATGATTACAGCGAATAGCTGGAGGGCCCCAGCAGTCAGGCGTGGCCAGTTAGATTCCCTGCAAGTTCTCTTTCTTCTGTTGTTTGTCACTGAGGACCTTCTGTGGAGTCGAGGAGTTTTTCAGGCACGAAAGAGGCCCTTCGGCCCATCGTGTTTGCACCGACCATCAAGCACCTATCTACTCTAATCCCATTTTGCCGCACTTGTCTATGTGTGCTTTGTCTATGTGTATTTCAACTGTTTATCTAAATGCTTCCCCACTGTTGTGAGGGTCCCTGCCTCCAACAGGCACGGAGTTCCAGTTTCCCACCACACTCTGAGGAGAGGTGAGGCAAGATTATCCATATAGGATTCAGTTCTCTGATTGGGGAGGGGTCCGAATGGCCGGAGACTTGGAGAAGAGCCAGCACTCGTTAGGTCACCTCTAACTTCCTTTGTGTACTCTCTGTTGCAGTATGGGAGATCGGACAGCTACCGCGTGGCCACCACGCAGGGGGATAAGGACAACAAACTCTCGCCAAAAAAGGGCAAGGTTCAGAAACGGGACATGGATGACCTGAAGAAGGAAGTTGCTCTGGTGAGTAGTGTCAATGAAATGGTGAGGCATCCAGCTGGCAAAGTAAGCTGCGGGGCTGGGGGTGGGGAAATGTGATGAGGGTGGGCGCGGGGACACAGGGTGTGGGTTGGCGAAGGGGTTTGAAGGGGAGCGAGGGAGTGTGGGTGGGGGAGGGGTTTGAAGGGGAGCGAGGAGGCGGTCTGGGTGGGGGAGGGGTTTGAAGGGGAGCGAGGGAGTGTGGGTGGGGGAGGGGTTTGAAGGGGAGCGAGGAGGCGGTGTGAGTGGGGGAAGGGGTTTGAAGGGGAGTGAGGGGGGTGTGGGTGGGGAGGGGTTTGAAGGGGAGTGAGGGGGTGTGGGTGGGGGAGGGGTTTGAAGGGGAGCCAGGGTGTGTGGGTGGGGGAGGGCTTTGAACGGGAGCGAGGGGGTGTGGGTGGTGAGGGGTTTGAAGGGGAGCGAGGGTGTGTTGGTGGGGGAGGGGGTTTGATGGGGAGGAAGGTGGGTGTGGGTGGGGGAGGGGTTTGAAGGGGAGCGAGGGGGTGTGGGTGGGGGAGGGGTTTGAAGGGGAGCGAGGGGGTATGGGTGGGGTAGGGGTTTGAAGGGGAGCGAGGGGGGTGTGGGCGGGGGAGGGATTTGAAGGGGAGCGAGGGGGGGTGGGGTGTGGGCGGGGGAGGGATTTCAAGGGGAGCGAGGGGGGGTGGGGAGGGGTTTGAAGTGGAGCGAGGGGCGGTGTGGGTGGGGGAAGGGGTTTGAAGGGGAGCGAGGGGGGGTGGGGGTGGGGTTTGAAGGGGAGCGAGGGGGGTGTGGGTGGGGGAATGAGGGGAGGTGGGGGGTGGGTTTGAAGGGGAGTGAGGGGGTGGGGGGGTTTGAAGGGGAGTGAGGGGTGGGGGGGGTTTGAAGGGGAGTGAGGGGTGGGGGGGTTTGAAGGGGAGTGAGGGGGTTGGGGGGGGGTTTGAAGGGGAGTGAGGGGGTGGGGGTGGGTGAAGGAGAGCGAGGCGGTGTGAGTGGGGGAGGGCTTTGAAGGGGAGTGAGGGAGTGTGGGTGGGGGAGGGTTTGAAGGGGAATGAGGGTGCGTGGGTGGGGGAGGGTTTGAAGGGGAACGAGGGGTGTGGGTGGGGGAGGGTTTGAAGGGGAATGAGGGGGTGTGGGTGGGGGAGGGTTTGAAGGGGAGCGAGGGGTGTGGGAGGGTTTGAAGGGGAGCGACGGGGTGTGGGTGGGGGAGGGTTTGAACGGAAGTGAGGGGGTGTGGGTGGGGAGGGTTTAAAGGGGAGTGAGGGGGTGTGGGTGGGGGAGGGTTTGAAGGGGAGCGAGGGGGGTGTGGGTGGGGGAGGGTTTGAAGGGGAGCGAGGGGGTGTGGGTGGGGGAGGGTTTGAAGGGGAGCGAGGGGTGTGTGGGTGGGGGAGGGTTTGAAGGGGAGCGAGGCGGTGTGGGTGGGGGAGGGTTTGAAGGGGAGCGAGGGGGGTGTGGGTGGGGGAGGGTTTGAAGGGGAGCGAGGGGTGTGTGGGTGGGGGAGGGTTTGAAGGGGAGCGAGGGGGTGTGGGTGGGGGAGGGTTTGAAGGGGAGCGAGGGGTGTGTGGGTGGGGGAGGGTTTGAAGGGGAGTGAGGGGGTGTGGGTGGGGGAGGGTTAGAAGGGGAGCGAGGGGTGTGTGGGTGGGGGAGGGGTTTGAAGGGGAGCGAGGGGTTGTGGGTGGGGGAGGGGTTTGAAGGGGAGGGAGGGGTTGTAGGTGGGGGAGGGGTTTGAAGGGGAGCGAGGCGGTGTGGGTGGGCGAGGGGTTTGATGTGGAGCGAGGAGCGGTGTGGGTGGAGGAAGGGTTTTGAAGGGGAACGAGGGGAGTGTGGGTGCGGGGGTTTGAAGGGGAGTGAGGGGGGAGGGTGGGAGGGTTTGAAGGCGAGTGAGGGGGTGTGTGTTTGTGAGGGGTTTAAAGGGAGTGAGGGGGGTGTGGTGGGGGGTTTGAAGGGAGTGAGGCGGGTGTGGGTGGGGGGGTTTGAAGGGAGTGAGGGGGGTGTGGGTGGGGGGGTTTGAAGAGAGTGAGGTGAGTGTGGGTGGAGGGGCTTGAAGGGGCTGAGGGGTGTGTGGGTGCGGGGGTTTGAAGGGGAGTGAGGGGGGTGTGGGTGGAGGGGCTTGAAGGGGAGTGAGCGAGGTGTGGGTGGGGGTGTTTGAAAGGAGTGAGGGGGGAGTGGGTGCGTGACGAGTTTGAAGTGACTGAGGGGGTTGTGGGTGGGGGGGGGTTTGAAGGGGAGTGAGGGGGGTGTGGGCGGGGGGTTTGAAGGGGTGTGAGGGGGGTGTGGGCGGGGGGTTTGAAGGGGTGTGAGGGGGGTGTGGGTGGGGGGTTTGAAGGGAGTGAGGGGGTGTGGGGGTTTGAAGGGGAGTGAGGGTGTGTGGGTGGGGGTGTTTGAAAGGAGTGAGGGGGGTGTAGGTGGGGGGTTTGAAGGGGAATGAGGGGGTGTGGGTGGGGGAGGAGTTTGAAGGGAGTGAGGGGATGTGGGTTGGGGAGGAGTTTGAAGGGAGTGAGGGGGTGTGGGTGGGGGAGGAGTTTGAAGGGAGTGAGGGGGTGTGGGTGGGGGGTTTGAAGGGAAGTGAGGGGGTGTGGGTGGGGGAGGAGTTTGAAGGGAGTGAGGGGTGTGTGGGTGGGGGGTTTGAAAGGAGTGAGGGGGATGTGGATGGGGGGGGTTGACGGGGAGTGAGGGGGTGTGGGTGGGGGAGGAGTTTGAAGGGAGTGAGGGGGGTGTGGGTGGGGGGTTTGAAGGGAGTGAGGGGTGTGTGGGTGGGGGAGGGGTTTGAAGGGAGTGAGGGGTGTGTGGGTGGGGGAGGGGTTTGAAGAGGAGCGAGCGGGCTGGCGATATGGATGAGGGAGGTGTTTGAGGAGGAGCTAAGGGATGTGGGTGGGTGCGGGGTTGGAAGGGAAGCGAGGAGGGGTGGGCGGGGGGCGGATGTGGGTTGAGGAGGGTTTTGAAGTGGAGTGAGGGAGTTTGGGTAGGGGAGGTTTTTGAATGGATATGTGGGAGGGTTTCAAGAGGAGCGATGGGGTGGGGGAGGGGTTTGAAGGGGAGTGAGGGAGTGGGGGAGGAGTTTGCAGTGGAGTGAGGGGGTGGTGGAGGGGTTTGCAGTGGAGTGAGGGGGTGGGGAGGGGTTTGAAGAGGAGTGAGGGGGTGGGGAGGGGTTTGAATGGGAGTGAGGGGGTGGGGAGGGGTTTGCAGTGGAGTGAGGGGGTGGGGAGGGGTTTGAAGGGGAGTGAGGGGGTGGGGGAGGGGTTTGCAGTGGAGTGAGGGGGTGGGGAGGGGTTTGAAGGGGAGTGAGGGGGTGGGGAGGGGTTTGAATGGGAGTGAGGGGGTGGGGAGGGGTTTGAAGGGGAGTGAGGGGGTGGGGAGGGGTTTGCAGTGGAGTGAGGGGGTGGGGGAGGGGTTTGTAGTGGAGTGAGGGGGTGGGGAGGGGTTTTAAGGGGAGTGAGGGGGTGGGGGAGGGCTTTGCAGTGGAGTGAGGGGGTGGGGAGGGGTTTGCAGTTGAGTGAGGGGGTGGGGAGGTGTTTGCAGTGGAGTGAGGGTGTGGGGAGGGGTTTGAAGGGGAGTGAGGGGGTGGGGAGGGGTTTGCAGTGGAGTGAGGGGGTGGGGAGGGGTTTGCAGTGGAGTGAGGGGGTGGGGAGGGGTTTGCAGTGGAGTGAGGGGGTGGGGAGGGGTTTGCAGTGGAGTGAGGGTGTGGGGAGGGGTTTGAAGGGGAGTGAGGGGGTGGGGAGGGGTTTGCAGTGGAGTGAGGGTGTGGGGAGGGGTTTGCAGTGGAGTGAGGGGGTGGGGGAGGGGTTTGCAGTGGAGTGAGGGGGTGGGGAGGGGTTTGCAGTGGAGTGAGGGGGTCGGGGATGGGTTTGAAGGGGAGTGAGGGGGTCGGGGAGGGGTTTACAGTGTAGTGAGGGGGTGGGGAGGGGTTTGCAGTGGAGTGAGGGGGTGGGGAGGGGTTTGAAGGGGAGTGAGGGGGTGGGGAGGGGTTTGCAGTGGAGTGAGGGGGTCGGGGATGGTTTTGAAGGGGAGTGAGGGGGTCGGGGAGGGGTTTGCAGTGTAGTGAGGGGGTGGGGAGGGGTTTGCAGGGGAGTGAGGGGGTGGGGAGGGGTTTGAAGGGGAGTGAGGGGGTGGGGAGGGGATTGCAGTGGAGTGAGGGGGTGGGGGAGGGGTTTGCAGTGGAGTGAGGGGGTGGGGGAGGGGTTTGAAGGGGAGTGAGGGGGTGGGGAGGGGTTTGCCGTGGAGTGAGGGGGTGGGGAGGGGTTTGCAGTGGAGTGAGGGGGTGGGGAGGGTTTTCAGTGGAGTGAGGGGGTGGGGGAGGGGTTTGAAGGGGAGTGAGGGGGTGGGGAGGGGTTTGAAGGGGAGTGAGGGGGAGGGGAGGTGTTTGCCGTGGAGTGAGGGGGTGGGGAGGGGTTTGCAGTGGAGTGAGGGGGTGGGGAGGGGTTTGCAGTGGAGTGAGGGGGTGGGGAGGGGTTTGAAGGGGAGTGAGGGGGTGGGGAGGGGTTTGAAGGGGAGTGAGGGGATGGGGAGGGGTTTGCAGTGGAGTGAGGGGGTGGGGAGGGGTTTGAAGGGGAGTGAGGGGATGGGGAGGGGTTTGCAGTGGAGTGAGGGGGTGGGGGATGGGTTTGCAGTGGAGTGAGGGGGTCGGGGAGGGGTTTGCAGTGGAGTGAGGGGGTGGAGAGGGGTTTGCAGTGGAGTGAGGGGGTGGGGAGGGGTTTGCAGTGGAGTGAGGGGGTGGGGGAGTGTTTTGCAGTGGAGTGAGGGGGTGGGGGAGGGGTTTGCGGTGGAGTGAGGTGGGTGGGGTGGGGGAGGGGTTTGCCGTGGAGTGTGGGGGTGGGGAGGGGTGTGAAGGGGAGTGAGGGGGTGGGGAGGTGTTTGCGGTGGAGTGAGGTGGGTGGGGTGGGGGAGGGGTTTGCCGTGGAGTGAGGGGGTGGGGGAGGGGTTTGAAGGGGAGTGAGGGGGTGGGGAGGGGTTTGCAGTGGAGTGAGGGGGTGGGGGAGGGGTTTGAAGGGGAGTGAGGGGGTGGGGAGGTGTTTGCGGTGGAGTGAGGTGGGTGGGGTGGGGAGGGGTTTGCCGTGGAGTGAGGGGGTGGGGAGGGGTTTGAAGGGGAGTGAGGCGGTGGGGAGGGGTTTGCAGTGGAGTGAGGGGGTGGGGAGGGGTTTGAAGGGGAGTGAGGGGGTGGGGGATGGGTTTGAAGGGGAATGAGAGGGTGGGGAGGGGTTTGAAGGGGAGTGAGGGGGTGGGGAGGGGTTTGAAGGGGAGTGAGGGGGTGGGGAGGGGTTTGCAGTGGAGTGAAGGGGTGGAGGAGGGGTTTGCAGTGGAGTGAGGGGGTGGGGGAGGGGTTTGAAGGGGAGTGAGGGGGTGGGGAGGGGTTTGCAGTGGAATGAGGGGGTGGGGAGGGGTTTGCAGTGGAGTGAGGGGGTGGGGAGGGGTTTGAAGGGGAGTGAGGGGGTGGGGAGGGGTTTGCAGTGGAGTGAGGGGGTGGGGAGGGGTTTGAAGGGGATTGAGGGGGTGGGGAGGGGTTTGAAGGGGAGTGAGGAGGTGGGGGAGGGGTTTGCAGTGGAGTGAGGGGGTGGGGAGGGGTTTGAAGGGGAGTGAGGGGGTGGGGGAGGGGTTTGCAGTGGAGTGAGGGGGTGGGGAGGGGTTTGCAGTGGAGTGAGGGGGTGGGGAGGGGTTTGAAGGGGAGTGAGGGGGTGGGGGAGGTGTTTGCAGTGGAGTGAGTGGGTGGGGAGGGGTTTGAAGGGGAGTGAGGGGGTGGGGAAGGGTTTGCAGTGGTGTGAGGGGGTGGGGGAGGGGTTTGAAGGGGAGTGAGGGGGTGGGGAGGGGTTTGAAGGGGAGTGAGGGGATGGGGAGGGGTTTGCAGTGGAGTGAGGGGGTGGGGAGGGGTTTGAAGGGGAGTGAGGGGATGGGGAGGGGTTTGCAGTGGAGTGAGGGGGTGGGGGATGGGTTTGCAGTGGAGTGAGGGGGTCGGGGAGGGGTTTGCAGTGGAGTGAGGGGGTGGAGAGGGGTTTGCAGTGGAGTGAGGGGGTGGGGAGTGGTTTGCAGTGGGGTGAGGGGGTGGGGGAGTGTTTTGCAGTGGAGTGAGGGGGTGGGGGAGGGGTTTGCGGTGGAGTGAGGTGGGTGGGGTGGGGGAGGGGTTTGCCGTGGAGTGTGGGGGTGGGTGAGGGGTGTGAAGGGGAGTGAGGGGGTGGGGAGGTGTTTGCGGTGGAGTGAGGTGGGTGGGGTGGTGGAGGGGTTTGCCGTGGAGTGAGGGGGTGCGGGAGGGGTTTGAAGGGGAGTGAGGGGGTGGGGAGGTGTTTGCGGTGGAGTGAGGTGGGTGGGGTGGGGGAGGGGTTTGCCGTGGAGTGAGGGGTTGGGGAGGGGTTTGAAGGGGAGTGAGGCGGTGGGGAGGGGTTTGCAGTGGAGTGAGGGGGTGGGGAGGGGTTTGAAGGGGAGTGAGGGGGTGGGGGATGGGTTTGAAGGGGAATGAGAGGGTGGGGAGGGGTTTGAAGGGGAGTGAGGGGGTGGGGAGGGGTTTGAAGGGGAGTGAGGGGGTGGGGAGGGGTTTGCAGTGGAGTGAAGGGGTGGAGGAGGGGTTTGCAGTGGAGTGAGGGGGTGGGTGAGGGGTTTGAAGGGGAGTGAGGGGGTGGGGAGGGGTTTGCAGTGGAATGAGGGGGTGGGGAGGGCTTTGCAGTGGAGTGAGGGGGTGGGGAGGGGTTTGAAGGGGAGTGAGGGGGTGGGGAGGGGTTTGCAGTGGAGTGAGGGGGTGGGGAGGGGTTTGAAGGGGATTGAGGGGGTGGGGAGGTGTTTGAAGGGGAGTGAGGAGGTGGGGGAGGGGTTTGCAGTGGAGTGAGGGGGTGGGGAGGGGTTTGAAGGGGAGTGAGGGGGTGGGGGAGGGGTTTGCAGTGGAGTGAGGGGGTGGGGAGGGGTTTGCAGTGGAGTGAGGGGGTGGGGAGGGGTTTGAAGGGGAGTGAGGGGGTGGGGGAGATGTTTGCAGTGGAGTGAGTGGGTGGGGAGGGGTTTGAAGGGGAGTGATGGGGGTGGGGAAGGGTTTGCAGTGGTGTGAGGGGGTGGGGGAGGGGTTTGAAGGGGAGTGAGGGGGTGGGGAGGGGTCTAAGGGGAGTGAGGAGGTGGGGGAGGGGTTTGTAGTGGAGTGAGGGGGTCGGGGAGGGGTTTGAAGGGGAGTGAGGAGGTGGGGGAGGGGTTTGCAGTGGAGTGAGGGGGTGGGGGAGGGGTTTGAATGGGAGTGAGGAGGTGGGGGAGGGGCTTGCAGTGGAGTGAGGGTTGGGGTGGTGTTTGCAGTGGAGTGAGGGGGTGGGGAGGGGTTTGAAGGGGAGTGAGGGGGTGGGGGAGGGGTTTGCAGTGGAGTGAGGGTTGGGGAGGTGTTTGCAGTGGAGTGAGGGGGTGGGGAGGGGTTTGAAGGGGAGTGAGGGGGTGGGGAGGGGTTTGAAGGGGAGTGAGGGGGTGGGGAGGGGTTTGAAGGGGAGTGAGGGGGTGGGGAGGGGTTTGAAGGGGAGTGAGGGGTGGGGAGGGGTTTGAAGGGGAGTGAGGGGGTGGGGAAGTGTTTGCAGTGGTGTGAGGGGGTGGGGGAGCGGTTTGAAGGGGAGTGAGGGGGTCGGGAGGGGTTTGCAGTGGAGTGAGGGGGTGGGGAGGGGTTTGCAGTGGAGTGAGGGGGTGGGGAGGGGTTTGAAGGGGAGTGAGGGGGTGGGGAGGGGTTTGAAGGGGAGTGAGGGGGTGGGGAGGGGTTTGAAGGGGAGTGAGGGGGTGGGGAGGGGTTTGCAGTGGAGTGAGGGGGTGGGGAGGGGTTTGAAGGGGAGTGAGGGTGTGGGGAGGGGTTTGAAGGGGAGTGAGGGGGTGGGGAGGGGTTTGCTGTGGAGTGAGGGGGTGGGGAGGGGTTTGAAGGGGAGTGAGGGGGTTGGGGGGCATTTGCGGTGGACTCAGGGGGTGGGGGAGGGGTTTGCAGTGGAGTGAGGGGGTGGGGAGTGGTTTGCAGTGGAGTGAGGGGGTGGGGAGGGGTTTGCAGTGGAGTGAGGGGGTCGGGGAGGGGTTTGCGGTGGGGTGAGGGAGGGGTTTGCAGTGGAGTGAGGGGGTGAGGGAGGGGTTTGCAGTGGAGTGAGGGGGTGGGGGAGGGGTTTGCAGTGGAGTGAGGGGGTGGGGGAGGGGTTTGCCGTGGAGTGAGGGGGTGGGGAGGGGTTTGATTGGGAGTGAAGAGGTGGGGGAGGTGTTTGCCGTGGAGTGAGGGGGTGGGGAGGGGTTTGAAAGGGAGTGAGGGGGTGGGGAGGGGTTTGCGGTGGAGTGAGGTGGGTGGGGAGGGGTTTGAAGGGGAGTGAGGGGGTCGGGGATGGGTTTGAAGGGGAGTGAGGGGGTGGGGAGGGGTTTGCAGCGGAGTGAGGGGTTGGGGGAGGGGTTTGAAGGGGAGTGAGGTGGTGGGGAGGGGTTTGCAGTGGCGTGACGTGGGTGGGGAGGGGTTTGAAGGGGAGTGACGGGGTCGGGGAGGGGTTTGAAGGGGAGTCAGGGGGTGGGGAGGGGTTTGCAGTGGAGTGAGGGGGTGGGGGAGGGGTTTGAAGGGGAGTGAGGGGGTGGGGAGGTGTTTGCGGTGGAGTGAGGTGGGTGGGGTGGGGGAGGGGTTTGCCGTGGAGTGAGGGGGTGGGGAGGGGTTTGAAGGGGAGTGAGGGGGTGGGGAGGGGTTTGCAGTGGAGTGAGGGGGTGGGGAGGGGTTTGAAGGGGAGTGAGGGGGTCAGGGATGGGTTTGAAGGGGAGTGAGGGGGTGGGGAGGTGTTTGAAGGGGAGTGAGGGGGTGGGGAGGGGTTTGAAGGGGAGTGAGGGGGTGGGGAGGGGTTTGCAGTGGAGTGAAGGGGTGGAGGAGGGGTTTGCAGTGGAGTGAGGGGGTGGGGGAGGGGTTTGAAGGGGAGTGAGGGGGTGGGGAGGGGTTTGCAGTGGAGTGACGGGGTGGGGAGGGGTTTGCAGTGGAGTGAGGGGGTGGGGAGGGGTTTGATGGGGAGTGAGGGGGTGGGGAGGGGTTTGCAGTGGAGTGAGGGGGTGGGGAGGGGTTTGAAGGGGAGTGAGGGGGTGGGGAGGGGTTTGAAGGGGAGTGAGGAGGTGGGGGAGGGGTTTGCAGTGGAGTGAGGGGGTGGGGAGGGGTTTGAAGGGGAGTGAGGGGGTGGGGGAGGGGTTTGCAGTGGAGTGAGGGGGTGGGGAGGGGTTTGCAGTGGAGTGAGGGGGTGGGGAGGGGTTTGAAGGGGAGTGAGGGGGTGGGGGAGGGGTTTGCAGTGGAGTGAGTGGGTGGGGAGGGGTTTGAAGGGGAGTGAGGGGGTGGGGAAGGGTTTGCAGTGGTGTGAGGGGGTGGGGGAGGGGTTTGAAGGGGAGTGAGGGGGTGGGGAGGGGTCTAAGGGGAGTGAGGAGGTGGGGGAGGGGTTTGTAGTGGAATGAGGGGGTCGGGGAGGGGTTTGAAGGGGAGTGAGGAGGTGGGGGAGGGGTTTGCAGTGGAGTGAGGGGGTGGGGGAGGGGTTTGAATGGGTGTGAGGGGGTGGGGGAGGGGTTTGCAGTGGAGTGAGGGTTGGGGAGGTGTTTGCAGTGGAGTGAGGGGGTGGGGAGGGGTTTGAAGGGGAGTGAGGGGGTGGGGGAGGGGTTTGCAGTGGAGTGAGGGTTGGGGAGGTGTTTGCAGTGGAGTGAGGGGGTGGGGAGGGGTTTGAAGGGGAGTGAGGGGGTGGGGAGGGGTTTGAAGGGGAGTGAGGGGGTGGGGAGGGGTTTGAAGGGGAGTGAGGGGGTGGGGAGGGGTTTGAAGGGGAGTGAGGGGTGGGGAGGGGTTTGAAGGGGAGTGAGGGGGTGGGGAAGTGTTTGCAGTGGTGTGAGGGGGTGGGGGAGGGGTTTGAAGGGGAGTGAGGGGGTGGGGAGGGGTTTGCAGTGGAGTGAGGGGGTGGGGAGGGGTTTGCAGTGGAGTGAGGGGGTGGGGAGGGGTTTGAAGGGGAGTGAGGGGGTGGGGAGGGGTTTGAAGGGGAGTGAGGGGGTGGGGAGGGGTTTGAAGGGGAGTGAGGGGGTGGGGAGGGGTTTGCAGTGGAGTGAGGGGGTGGGGAGGGGTTTGAAGGGGAGTGAGGGGGTGGGGAGGGGTTTGAAGGGGAGTGAGCGGGTGGGGAGGGGTTTGCTGTGGAGTGAGGGGGTGGGGAGGGGTTTGAAGGGGAGTGAGGGGGTTGGGGGGGTTTGCGGTGGACTGAGGGGGTGGGGGAGGGGTTTGCAGTGGAGTGAGGGGGTGGGGAGTGGTTTGCAGTGGAGTGAGGGGGTGGGGAGGGGTTTGCAGTGGAGTGAGGGTGTCGGGGAGGGGTTTGCGGTGGGGTGAGGGAGGGGTTTGCAGTGGAGTGAGGGGGTGAGGGAGGGGTTTGCAGTGGAGTGAGGGGGTGGGGGAGGGGTTTGCAGTGGAGTGAGGGGGTGGGGGAGGGATTTGCCGTTGAGTGAGGGGGTGGGGAGGGGTTTGATTGGGAGTGAAGAGGTGGGGGAGGTGTTTGCCGTGGAGTGAGGGGGTGGGGAGGGGTTTGAAGGGGAGTGAGGGGGTGGGGAGGGGTTTGCGGTGGAGTGAGGTGGGTGGGGAGGGGTTTGAAGGGGAGTGAGGGGGTCGGGGATGGGTTTGAAGGGGAGTGAGGGGGTGGGGAGGGGTTTGCAGCGGAGTGAGGGGTTGGGGGAGGGGTTTGAAGGGGAGTGAGGTGGTGGGGAGGGGTTTGAAGGGGAGTGAGGTGGTGGGGAGGGGTTTGCGGTGGAGTGAGGCGGGTGGGGAGGGGTTTGAAGGGGAGTGAGGGGGTCGGGGAGGGGTTTGAAGTGGAGTGAGGGGGTGGGGAGGGGTTTGCAGTGGAGTGAGGGGGTGGGGAGGGGTTTGCAGTGGAGTGAGGCGGTGGGGAGGGGTTTGAAGGGGAGTGAGGGGGTAGGGAGGGTTTTGCGGTGGAGTGAGGTGGGTGGGGAGGGGTTTGAAGGGGAGTGAGGGGGTCGGGGAGGGGTTTGAAGGGGAGTGAGGGGGTGGGGAGGGGTTTGCAGTGGAGTGAGGGGGTGGGGAGGGGTTTGCAGTGGAGTGAAGGGTTGGGGAGGGGTTTGCAGTGGAGTGAGGGGGTGGGGGAGGTGTTTGAAGGGGAGTGAGGGGGTGGGGAGGGGTTTGCCGTGGAGTGAGGTTGGTGGGGAGGGGTTTGAAGGGGAGTGAGGGGGTCGGGGATGGGTTTGAAGGGGAGTGAGGGGGTGGGGAGGGGTTTGCAGCGGAGTGAGGGTGTGGGGGAGGGGTTTGAAGGGGAGTGAGGGGGTGGGGTGGGGTTTGCGGTGGAGTGAGGTGGGTGGGGAGGGGTTTGAAGGGGAGTGAGGGGGTCGGGGATGGGTTTGAAGGGGAGTGAGGGGGTGGGGAGGAGTTTGCAGTGGAGTGAGGGGGTGGGGAGGGGTTTGCAGTGGAGTGAGGGGGTGGGGAGGGGTTTGCAGTGGAGTGAGGGGGTGGGGGAGGGTTTTGCAGTGGAGTGAGGGGGTTGGGGAGGGGTTTGGGGAGGGGTTTGCGGTGGAGTGAGGGGGTGGGGAAGGGGTTTGTAGTGGAGTGAGGGGGTCGGGGAGGGGTTTGAAGGGGAGTGAGGAGGTGGGGGAGGGGTTTGCAGTGGAGTGAGGGGGTGGGGAGGGGTTTGCAGTGGAGTGAGGGGGTGGGGAGGGGTTTGCAGTGGAGTGAGGGGGTGGGGAGGTGGTTGAAGGGGAGTGAGGTGGTGGGGAGGGGTTTGAAGGGGAGTGAGGGGGTGGGGTGGGGTTTGAAGGGGAGTGAGGGGGTGGGGAGGGGTTTGAAGGGGAGTGAGGGGGTGGGGAGGGGTTTGCAGTGGAGTGAGGGGGTGGGGAGGGGTTTGAAGGGGAGTGAGGGGGTGGGGAGGGGTTTGAAGGGGAGTGAGGGGGTGGGGAGGGGTTTGCTGTGGAGTGAGGGGGTGGGGAGGGGTTTGAAGGGGAGTGAGGGGGTGGGGAGGGGTTTGCAGTGGAGTGAGGGGGTGGGGAGGGGTTTGAAGGGGAGTGAGGGGGTGGGGAGGGGTTTGAAGGGGAGTGAGGGGGTGGGGAGGGGTTTGCAGTGGAGTGAGGGGGTGGTGAGGTGTTTGAAGGGGAGTGAGGGGGTGGGGAGGGGTTTGCAGTGGAGTGACGGTGTGGGGTTGGGTTTGAAGAGGAGTGAGGGTGTGGGTACGTGTTTGCAGTGGAGTGAGGGTGTGGGGAGGGGTTTGAAGGAGAGTGAGGGGGTGGGGAGGGGTTTGCTGTGGAGTGAGGGTGTGGGGAGGGGTTTGCAGTGGAGTGAGGGGGTGGGGAGGGGTTTGAAGGGGAGTGAGGGGGTGGGGAGGGGTTTGAAGGGGAGTGAGGGGGTGGGGAGGGGTTTGCAGTGGAGTGAGGGGGTGGGGAGGGGTTTGAAGGGGAGTGAGGGGGTGGGGAGGGGTTTGCAGTGGAGTGACGGTGTGGGGAGGGGTTTGCAGTGGAGTGAGGGGGTGGGGAGGGGTTTGAAGTGGTGTGAGGGGGTGGGGAAGGGTTTGCAGTGGAGTGAGGGGGTGGGGAGGGGTTTGAAGGGGAGTGAGGGGGTGGGGGAGGGGTTTGCAATGGAGTGAGGGGGTGGGGAGGGGTTTGAAGGGGAGTGAGGTGGGTGGGGTGGGGGAGGGGTTTGAATGGGAGTGAGGGGGTGGGGAGGGGTTTGAAGGGGAGTGAGGGGGTGGGGGAGGGGTTTGCAGTGGAGTGAGGGGGTGGGGAGGGGTTTGAAGGGGAGTGAGGGGGTGGGGAGGGGTTTGCGGTGGAGTGAGGTGGGTGGGGTGGGGGAGGGGTTTGAATGGGAGCGAGGTGGGCTGCAGTAGCTGGGTTCGGGGTATCCACGAGATCACTGTGAATGGTGTGGGCCAACCCACTCATGACCTTACCTGGATGAGAGCAGCCCCAAGGCTCAAGGAGTTCATTATCCAGGACAGAGCAGCCCTGTTTGATTGGCACTGCTTCCACAAACATTCACTCCCTCCACCACCAGTGCAGCAGCCTGGGGACCATCTCCAAGTTGCACTGCAGCATCTTCCAAATCCATGACCATTACCACCTAAAACAATGTTTTTCAAACTCTTTTCCTTGGGTCCCAGATTTGCCAACTGCCCAACCTTCTGGCATGCCACGTTGGCTTTCCCAGTCTATCCTTCTGGCATGCCACGTTGGCTTTCCCAGTCTATCCTTCTGGCATGCCACATTGGCTTTCCCAGTCTATCCTTAGTCAAGGCAATGTTTAGGACACTAAAGTTTTCTTGCCCTAGGCAAGGGAGGGAAGGAAAGTCATCTAGTTGTCCTGTTCATAATCAGTCTCAGTAGATTCTGGTGGATTGAAATTATGCCAAGGATTGAGCAAGGAGAGGATGAGGCCTGCACAACTGTGATTGATGTCCTCCTATCTCTGAGAATTCCAGGGCCACACATGAGACGCAGGACGTGCTCCACCATAATGAATCATTAAGCCTTCGGGGAAGGACATTTTGTGCATGATCAATGAATGATCTATTTTCACTGGATGCTCTCTGTCTTGGACACCAAGAACCTACATTGGCTCTTGTGAAATCCAGGAATAAAAGTAACAGACAACGATTCCCAGGAGGAGCAGTCACAGCTTCTTGCTGCGTATTTTCTTCACCGCCTTGCCCAATGCCTCCGACTCTGTGGCAGTATCCTCGGCCGGTCTCATCAACCCCCATGCCCATCAGGACCCCGTTACTGCGCCCACCCCCTTTCCCTGGGACTCACCTTTTCAAAATCAAAATCAGGTCACCAGCGAGCGACACTGATATGTCTTTCCATATACCAGTCTAGGTTTTGCAATATTTCAATTTTCACAAAGCAGCTTCTCACTCCTGCTTACAGAAAAGATTCTGTCCAATACAAACCGTCAGCTGCATCATGTCCATCAACACGCGGGGAACTTGTGCGCCGAGTTTGCATCAACCCCCCATGGCATGAACAGTGCATATTGTCCGTCGGAATTGCTTTTGAGAAGACTTTCCAATTTTATAGATTAGAACGATGCTCATTCAAAGCACCCTAAAGGAAACAGGCTGTGTCAATGTTATTTTATTTCAGTCTGTTGCATGTGAAGCATGTAAAAAAAATTGCCAATGACGGAATTAGTTGCTCACTGTCAAGCAAGCACGTGATCGGTGATGGAGTGAAACCCAAGTGCCACACACTTACTGTCTGTTGAATTTGATATTTGGTCCCAAAATCTGTCGCAGTTGCAAGGACAAGGAAATGGAAGATCTTCCTACCTTGCTCTCAATCAAAGATTCCTTTGTGCTAGGGCAGCACGGTGGCCCAGTGGTTAGCCCTGCAGCCTCACGGCGCTGAGGTCCCAGGTTCGATCCCGGTTCTGGGTCACTGTCCGTGTGGAATTTGCACATTCTCCCCGTATCTGCGTGGGTTTCGCCCCCACAACCCAAAGATGTGCAGGGTAGGTGGATTAGCCACACCAAATTGTCCCTTAATTGGGAAAAATGAATTGGGTACGCTAAATTTATTTAAAAGAAAGATTCCTTTGTGCTTGCAGCAAAAATGCTAACACCTAGGGATTGTTGCTATTCTAACTGGGAGGGAGGGGGTGCTGGGAAGGGAACAGACTGTGAAGGCAGCATTTATGTGGCAGCTGGAGCTGGGGGGTCGCTGAGAGAAACGTTTGGAGCTTGTCGGATAGCGTGATGCAAGGGCGCGTGCGCAGGAGTGCAGGGTTGCTGGCGGAACATTACCTCTGAGCTTCTTATCGAGTTAATGGCTTGTTAAATTCTTGTTCTTACAAGGGAGCGACTTCTCCCTATGAAATACAGAATTGTTGGCGGCCGTGGCCAATGCAACCCTTCTGACATCCATCCACTACCCACCCGCGGGTCGCAACCCCCACTTTGAAAAACCGTGATCGAGAAGGACAAAGACAGCAGATATCTGGGAACCCCACCACAGGGAGGGAGGTTTCCCGTCCAAGTCACTCACCATCCTGACTTGGAAATATAATCACAGTTCCTTCACTGTCACTGGGTCAAAATCCGGAACTCTCTCCCTAACAGCACTTTACATGGGATTCAGGGTGATTTAGCAGTTTGGATCAGAAATTGGCTAGCTGGAAGAAGACAAAGGGTGGTGGTTGATGGGAAATGTTCAGACTGGAGTCCAGTTACTAGTGGTGTACCACAAGGATCTGTTTTGGGGCCACTGCTGTTTGTCATTTTTATAAATGACCTGGAGGAGGGCGTAGAAGGATGGGTGAGTACATTTGCAGATGACACTAAAGTCGGTGGAATTGTGGACAGTGCGGAAGGATGTTACAAGTTACAGAGAGACATAGATAAGCTGCAGCGCTGGGCTGAGAGGTGGCAAATGGAGTTTAATGCAAAAAAGTGTGAGGTGATTCATTTTGGAAGGAATAACAGGAAGACAGAGTACTGGGCTAATGATAAGATTCTTGGCAGTGTGGATGAGCAGAGAGATCTCGGTGTCCATGTACATAGATCCCTGAAAGTTGCCACCCAGGTTGAGAGGGTTGTTAAGCAGGCGTACGGTGTGTTAGCATTCATTGGTAGAGGGATTGAGTTTCGGAGCCATGAGGTCATGTTGCAGCTGTACAAAACTCTGGTGCGGCCGCATTTGGAGTATTGCGTGCAATTCTGGTCGCCGCATTATAGGAAGGATGTGGAAGCATTGGAAAGGGTGCAGAGGAGATTTACCAGAATGTTGCCTGATATGGAGGGAAGATCTTATGAGGAAAGGCTGAGGGACTTGAGGCTGTTTTCGTTAGAGAGAAGAAGGTTAAAAGGTGACTTAATTGAGGCATACAAGATGATCAGAGGATTGGATAGGGTGGACAGTGAGAGCCTTTTTCCTCGGATGGTGATGTCTAGCACGAGGGGACATGGCTTTAAATTGAGGGGAGATAGATATGAGACAGATGTCAGAGGTAGGTTCTTTACTCAGAGAGTAGTAAGGGTGTGGAATGCCCTGCCTGAAACAGTAGTGGACTCGCCAAAACTAAGGGTATTCAAATGGTCATTGGATAGACATATGGACGATAAGGGAATAGTGTAGATGGGCTTTAGAGTGGTTTCACAGGTCGGCGCAACATCGAGGGCCGAAGGGCCTGTACTGCGCTGTAATGTTCTATGTTCTACGTTAAGGCCCCAGGGGACTGGGCTCCAAGTCCACGTGCAATAGCGCTGACACCGTGCTGAAAAACAACCTCCAAAATGTCTCCAACTTCGGGCAGGACCAGAACATAGGTACCTGATTAGCTGCACCCCCCCCCCCCCCCTCCCCACCCCCCACCCTCCCCAACCCGTTCACAAATATCCTCTACCCCCTCAAACAGCCTCGACTTCATCAGGTGCACCACCTTTAGTTGTATAAACCCCAGCCCTGCACAAGTGGTTGAAGCATTGACACCCCACAATCCCTCTTCTAGCCCCAATCCCAGCTACTCCTCCCACTTGACCTTAACGCCCTCCAGAGACACCTTGGGCGGGATTCTCTGCCCATATCCGCCCGGCGACTGGAGCATGCCGCCTGAGGTCAATGGAGTTCTCCATTGTATGCGGCTTGCTCGTGACATTCTTGCAGCAGGCGGGGCGGGACAATCCAGCCCCTTGCCTTCATCCAAAATCCTCCCATAAATTGCTGAGACGTCCCCACCCTCCAACCCCATCAACAGCAACATCCCTTCCAGCAATGAGGAGGAAGGTGCTACTGGAAAGTTCAGAAAGACCTTTTTCGTAAAGTTTCGCATCTGCATAGACCTAAAACCCTCCCCACATCGGAACCTAAACTTCACTCCCAACTGCCCCAAACCTGCGGACCGTCCTTCCAGAAACCACTCCTTCATCCCTATCACCCCTCTTTCCTCCCATCCCTGAAACCTACCATCCATCCTCCCAGGCTCAAACCCATGGTTTCCTCGGACAGGCATCAACTTTGACCCCACACCTAACCGAAAGTTCTGCCGCAATTGCCTCCATATTTCCAGCACAGCCACCACTACAGGACTCCCTGAATACCTACCTGGGGTAAATGGGAGCAGCACTGTTACCAGAACCCTGACCTCTTACAAGAATGTGACTCCATCCTCACTGACAAAGCCTCCATCTCCCTACTCAACCCCACACTTTCTCCGCATTTGCCACCCAGAGGTAGTACAAGAAGTTTGGAAAGCCCAACCACCCCCCTCCCCCCCCCCCCCCCCCGCCCCCTCCCCGACTGCTGTTCCTCTTTGAAGTACGTCTTCTTAATCCTCGCCTCCTTACCTGTCCAGACAAACGACAAAGCAACCTGTCCACCCCTTTAAAGAACAACTTTGGCAAAAACACCTCAAAAAGACCGGCAGGCACTGAAATAAAAATAAAAACCATGGCAAAATATTCATCTTCACTGCCTGTATCCGACCTGCCAACAACAGGGGAAGACTATCCTCCCTCAGTAGATCCGCCTTAGCCCCACCTACCAGACTCATAAAGTTCAACTTGTGGAGCCAAGCCCAATCCTGGGCCACTTACACTCCCAAATACCTGAAATGGCAACCTGTCTGCTCCGACTGCCGGCCCTGGAGAAGACACCACAAAACATTCACTTTCACTCAAATGCAGCTTGTAGCCTGTAAATGCCCCAAATCTCCGCAGCAATCCCATTATAACCCCCACAGAAGAGCTCAGGTCAAAAATATACAACAGATCATCCGCATACAAGGACACCCTATGCCCCACTGCCCCCTCACTCTCCTCCTCCATTTATCCCAGCACCACAGTGCAATGGCAAATGGCTCGATTGCCAGCGGAAACCGAATGGCGGGCAATCGGCATCCTGCCTCGTTCCCGTGTAACCCAAAACCCCAAATTTATCTGATTTGTCCACACACACGCCATTGGTTCTTATATAACAAATACACCCATGCCACAAACTTAGGCCCAATCTCAAACACCGCAAACGGATAGCTCCACTCCACACGATGAAATGCCTTCTCCACATCCAGAGCCACCTCCAACTCCCTCCCTCCTGCTGGAGAAAGCACCTCATTCAACAGACACTGTACATTTAACAACAACTGTCTGCCCTTTATGAACCCCATTGATCCTCCTCAGTCACCTTAGGGAGGCACGCCTCCTACCCGAGTGTGATCTTCCTCAGTCACCTTAGGGAGGCACGCCTCCTACCCGAGTGTGATCCTCCTCAGTCACCTTCGGGAGGCACGCCTCCTACCCGAGTGTGATCCTCCTCAGTCACCTTAGGGAGAGACGCCTCCTACCCGAGTGTGATCCTCCTCAGTCACCTTAGGGAGGCACGCCTCCTACCCGAGTGTGATCCTCCTCAATCACCTTAGGGAGGCACGCCTCCTACCCGAGTGTGATCCTCCTCAGTCACCTTAGGGAGAGACGCCTCCTACCCGAGTGTGATCTTCCTCAGTCACCTTAGGGAGGCACGCCTCCTACCCGAGTGTGATCCTCCTCAATCACCTTAGGGAGGCACGCCTCCTACCCGAGTGTGATCCTCCTCAGTCACCTTAGGGAGGCACGCCTCCTACCCGAGTGTGATCCTCCTCAGTCACCTTAGGGAGGCACGCCTCCTACCCGAGTGTGATCCTCCTCAGTCACCTTAGGGAGGCACGCCTCCTACCCGAGTGTGATCCTCCTCAGTCACCTTAGGGAGACACGCCTCCTACCCGAGTGTGATCCTCCTCAGTCACCTTAGGGAGAGACGCCTCCTACCCGAGTGTGATCCTCCTCAGTCACCTTAGGGAGGCACGCCTCCTACCCGAGTGTGATCCTCCTCAGTCACCTTAGGGAGGCACGCCTCCTACCCGAGTGTGATCCTCCTCAGTCACCTTAGGGAGAGACGCCTCCTACCCGAGTGTGATCCTCCTCAGTCACCTTAGGGAGAGACGCCTCCTACCCGAGTGTGATCCTCCTCAGTCACCTTAGGGAGGCACGCGTCCTACCCGAGTGTGATCCTCCTCAGTCACCTTAGGGAGGCACGCCTCCTACCCGAGTGTGATCCTCCTCAGTCACCTTAGGGAGACACGCCTCCTACCCGAGTGTGATCCTCCTCAGTCACCTTAGGGAGGCACGCCTCCTACCCGAGTGTGATCCTCCTCAGTCACCTTAGGGAGACACGCCTCCGACCCGAGTGTGATCCTCCTCAGTCACCTTAGGGAGGCACGCCTCCTACCCGAGTGTGATCCTCCTCAGTCACCTTAGGGAGACACGCGTCCTACCCGAGTGTGATCCTCCTCAGTCACCTTAGGGAGGCATGCCTCCTACCCGAGTGTGATCCTCCTCAGTCACCTTAGGGAGAGACGCCTCCTACCCGAGTGTGATCCTCCTCAGTCACCTTAGGGAGGCACGCCTCCTACCCGAGTGTGATCCTCCTCAGTCACCTTAGGGAGACACGCCTCCTACCCGAGTGTGATCCTCCTCAGTCACCTTAGGGAGACACGCCTCCTACCCGAGTGTGATCCTCCTCAATCACCTTAGGGAGACACGCCTCCTACCCGAGTGTGATCCTCCTCAGTCACCTTAGGGAGAGACGCCTCCTACCCGAGTGTGATCCTCCTCAGTCACCTTAGGGAGAGACGCCTCCTACCCGAGTGTGATCCTCCTCAGTCACCTTAGGGAGAGACGCCTCCTACCCGAGTGTGATCCCCCTCAGTCACCTTAGGGAGAGACGCCTCCTACCCGAGTGTGATCCTCCTCAGTCACCTTAGGGAGGCACGCCTCCTACCAGAGTGTGATCCTCCTCAGTCACCTTAGGGAGAGACGCCTCCTACCCGAGTGTGATCCTCCTCAGTCACCTTAGGGAGAGACGCCTCCTACCCGAGTGTGATCCTCCTCAGTCACCTTAGGGAGAGACGCCTCCTACCCGAGTGTGATCCTCCTCAGTCACCTTAGGGAGGCACGCCTCCTACCCGAGTGTGATCCTCCTCAGTCACCTTAGGGAGACACGCCTCCTACCCGAGTGTGATCCTCCTCAGTCACCTTAGGGAGGCACGCCTCCTACCCGAGTGTGATCCTCCTCAGTCACCTTAGGGAGACACGCCTCCTACCCGAGTGTGATCCTCCTCAGTCAACTTAGGGAGGCACGCCTCCTACCCGAGTGTGATCCTCCTCAGTCACCTTAGGGAGACACGCGTCCTACCCGAGTGTGATCCTCCTCAGTCACCTTAGGGAGGCACGCCTCCTACCCGAGTGTGATCCTCCTCAGTCACCTTAGGGAGAGACGCCTCCTACCCGAGTGTGATCCTCCTCAGTCACCTTAGGGAGAGACGCCTCCTACCCGAGTGTGATCCTCCTCAGTCACCTTAGGGAGACACGCCTCCTACCCGAGTGTGATCCTCCTCAGTCACCTTAGGGAGGCACGCGTCCTACCCGAGTGTGATCCTCCTCAGTCACCTTAGGGAGGCACGCCTCCTACCCGAGTGTGATCCTCCTCAATCACCTTAGGGAGGCACGCGTCCTACCCGAGTGTGATCCTCCTCAGTCACCTTAGGGAGAGACGCCTCCTACCCGAGTGTGATCCTCCTCAGTCACCTTAGGGAGAGACGCCTCCTACCCGAGTGTGATCCTCCTCAGTCACCTTAGGGAGAGACTCCTCCTACCCGAGTGTGATCCTCCTCAGTCACCTTAGGGAGACACGCGTCCTACCCGAGTGTGATCCTCCTCAGTCACCTTAGGGAGGCACGCGTCCTACCCGAGTGTGATCCTCCTCAGTCACCTTAGGGAGGCACGCCTCCTACCCGAGTGTGATCCTCCTCAGTCACCTTAGGGAGGCACGCCTCCTACCCGAGTGTGATCCTCCTCAGTCACCTTAGGGAGGCACGCCTCCTACCCGAGTGTGATCCTCCTCAGTCACCTTAGGGAGAGACGCCTCCTACCCGAGTGTGATCCTCCTCAGTCACCTTAGGGAGGCACGCCTCCTACCCGAGTGTGATCCTCCTCAATCACCTTAGGGAGGCACGCGTCCTACCCGAGTGTGATCCTCCTCAGTCACCTTAGGGAGAGATGCCTCCTACCCGAGTGTGATCCTCCTCAGTCACCTTAGGGAGGCACGCCTCCTACCCGAGTGTGATCCTCCTCAGTCACCTTAGGGAGAGACGCCTCCTACCCGAGTGTGATCCTCCTCAGTCACCTTAGGGAGAGACGCCTCCTACCCGAGTGTGATCCTCCTCAGTCACCTTAGGGAGGCACGCGTCCTACCCGAGTGTGATCCTCCTCAGTCACCTTAGGGAGGCACGCCTCCTACCCGAGTGTGATCCTCCTCAGTCACCTTAGGGAGGCACGCCTCCTACCCGAGTGTGATCCTCCTCAGTCACCTTAGGGAGGCACGCCTCCTACCCGAGTGTGATCCTCCTCAGTCACCTTAGGGAGAGACGCCTCCTACCCGAGTGTGATCCTCCTCAGTCACCTTAGGGAGAGACGCCTCCTACCCGAGTGTGATCCTCCTCAGTCACCTTAGGGAGAGACGCCTCCTACCCGAGTGTGATCCTCCTCAGTCACCTTAGGGAGAGACGCCTCCTACCCGAGTGTGATTCTCCTCAGTCACCTTAGGGAGAGACGCCTCCTACCCGAGTGTGATCCTCCTCAGTCACCTTAGGGAGAGACGCCTCCTACCCGAGTGTGATCCTCCTCAGTCACCTTAGGGAGAGACGCCTCCTACCCGAGTGTGATCCTCCTCAGTCACCTTAGGGAGGCACGCCTCCTACCCGAGTGTGATCCTCCTCAGTCACCTTCGGGAGGCACGCCTCCTACCCGAGTGTGATCCTCCTCAGTCACCTTAGGGAGGCACGCCTCCTACCCGAGTGTGATCCTCCTCAGTCACCTTAGGGAGAGACGCCTCCTACCCGAGTGTGATCCTCCTCAGTCACCTTAGGGAGGCACGCCTCCTACCCGAGTGTGATCCTCCTCAGTCACCTTAGGGAGACACGCCTCCTACCCGAGTGTGATCCTCCTCAGTCACCTTAGGGAGGCACGCCTCCTACCCGAGTGTGATCCTCCTCAGTCACCTTAGGGAGACACGCCTCCTACCCGAGTGTGATCCTCCTCAGTCACCTTAGGGAGACACGCCTCCTACCCGAGTGTGATCCTCCTCAGTCACCTTAGGGAGGCACGCCTCCTACCCGAGTGTGATCCTCCTCAGTCACCTTAGGGAGGCACGCGTCCTACCCGAGTGTGATCCTCCTCAGTCACCTTAGGGAGAGACGCCTCCTACCCGAGTGTGATTCTCCTCAGTCACCTTAGGGAGAGACGCCTCCTACCCGAGTGTGATCCTCCTCAGTCACCTTAGGGAGAGACGCCTCCTACCCGAGTGTGATCCTCCTCAGTCACCTTAGGGAGACACGCCTCCTACCCGAGTGTGATCCTCCTCAGTCACCTTAGGGAGACACGCCTCCTACCCGAGTGTGATCCTCCTCAGTCACCTTAGGGAGGCACGCGTCCTACCCGAGTGTGATCCTCCTCAGTCACCTTAGGGAGGCACGCGTCCTACCCGAGTGTGATCCTCCTCAGTCACCTTAGGGAGAGACGCCTCCTACCCGAGAGCCAGCACCTTCGCCAATATCTTGGCATCCACATTCAGCAGAGATATGGACCGATATCTCCGGAATCCCGGGCAAGTGTTCACGCTGGCGTAAGCACCGGAGTGGTGTCCACCGGCGTCCACGGGGCTCCTGGCCCAGGTATTCTCCGGAGTGCTGCGTGCTGCTCCGCGCTGAAAGCTGGCCCTGCACGGCCGGCACGGGTCCGTGTGCGCCATGGCTGGCACGGATGCGCACAACAGCCGTCTCCGCGCCGGCATGGAGCAACATGTCGGCGACTGAAGAGCGGGCCCACGCGGATGGAGCTAGGCCCCCTCCAGATTGTGGCCGCCCACCGGTTGGAAGCTCCCGATTGTGGGGTTGGACCCTGTGAAGCCCCCCCCCCCCGGAGTCAGATCCCCCACCATGACGTCCGAATGGGCCGCGGGTCCAGGCTCTCGCTGGGTGGTACCAGGTTTGAACCACGGCGAATCGGCAGCCCGGCGTCGGAGCAGCGTGGCAGGATCCCCGCACCCCGCCCGCCGATTCTCTGACCCGGCGTCGGAGCAGCGTGGCAGGATCCCCGCACCCCGCCCGCCGATTCTCTGACCCGGCGTCGGAGCAGCGTGGCAGGATCCCCGCACCCCGCCCGCCGATTCTCTGACCCGGCGTTGGAGCAGCGTGGCAGGATTCCCGCACCCCGCTCGCCGATTCTCTGACCCGGCGTCGGAGCAGCGTGGCAGGATCCCCGCACCCCGCCCGCCGATTCTCTGACCCGGCGTCGGAGCAGCGTGGCAGGATCCCCGCACCCCGCCCGCCGATTCTCTGACCCGGCGTCGGAGCAGCGTGGCAGGATCCCCGCACCCCGCCCGCCGATTCTCTGACCCGGCGTCGGAGCAGCGTGGCAGGATCCCCGCACCCCGCCTGCCGATTCTCTGACCCGGCGTCGGAGCAGCGTGGCAGGATTCCCGCACCCCGCCCGCCGATTCTCTGACCTGGCGCGGGAGCAGCGTGGCAGGATTCCCGCACCCCGCCCGCCGATTCTCTGACCTGGCGTTGGAGCAGCGTGGCAGGATTCCCGCACCCCGCCCGCCGATTCTCTGACCTGGCGCGGGAGCAGCGTGGCAGGATCCCCGCACCCCGCTCGCCGATTCTCTGACCCGGCGTCGGAGCAGCGTGGCAGGATCCCTGCACCCCGCCCACCGATTCTCTGACCTGGCGTTGGAGCAGCGTGGCAGGATTCCCGCACCCCGCCCGCCGATTCTCTGACCTGGCGTTGGAGCAGCGTGGCAGGATCCCCGCACCCCGCCCACCGATTCTCTGACCTGGCGCGGGAGCAGCGTGGCAGGATTCCCGCACCCCGCTCGCCGATTCTCTGACCCGGCGTCGGAGCAGCGTGGCAGGATCCCCGCACCCCGCCCACCGATTCTCTGACCCGGCGTCGGAGCAGCGTGGCAGGATCCCCGCACCCCGCCCACCGATTCTCTGACCCGGCGTCGGAGCAGCGTGGCAGGATCCCCGCACCCCGCCCACCGATTCTCTGACCCGGCGTCGGAGCAGCGTGGCAGGATCCCCGCACCCCGCCCACCGATTCTCTGACCTGGCGCGGGAGCAGCGTGGCAGGATCCCCGCACCCCGCTCGCCGATTCTCTGACCCGGCGTTGGAGCAGCGTGGCAGGATCCCCGCACCCCGCCCACCGATTCTCTGACCTGGCGCGGGAGCAGCGTGGCAGGATCCCCGCACCCCGCTCGCCGATTCTCTGACCTGGCGTTGGAGCAGCGTGGCAGGATCCCCGCACCCCGCCCGCCGATTCTCTGACCCGGCGTTGGAGCAGCGTGGCAGGATTCCCGCACCCCGCCCGCCGATTCTCTGACCCGGCGTCGGAGCAGCGTGGCAGGATCCCCGCACCCCGCCCACCGATTCTCTGACCTGGCGTTGGAGCAGCGTGGCAGGATTCCCGCACCCCGCTCGCCGATTCTCTGACCTGGCGCGGGAGCAGCGTGGCAGGATTCCCGCACCCCGCTCGCCGATTCTCTGACCTGGCGTTGGAGCAGTGTGGCAGGATCCCCGCACCCCGCTCGCCGATTCTCTGACCTGGCGCGGGAGCAGCGTGGCAGGATCCCCGCACCCCGCCTGCCGATTCTCTGACCTGGCGTTGGAGCAGCGTGGCAGGATCCCCGCACCCCGCCCGCCGATTCTCTGACCCGGCGTCGGAGCAGCGTGGCAGGATCCCCGCACCCCGCTCGCCGATTCTCTGACCTGGCGTTGGAGCAGCGTGGCAGGATCCCCGCACCCCGCTCGCCGATTCTCTGACCCGGCGTCGGAGCAGCGTGGCAGGATCCCCGCACCCCGCTCGCCGATTCTCTGACCTGGCGCGGGAGCAGCGTGGCAGGATCCCCGCACCCCGCCCGCCGATTCTCTGACCTGGCGTTGGAGCAGCGTGGCAGGATCCCCGCACCCCGCCCGCCGATTCTCTGACCTGGCGCGGGAGCAGCGTGGCAGGATTCCCGCACCCCACTCGCCGATTCTCTGACCTGGCGTTGGAGCAGCGTGGCAGGATCCCCGCACCCCGCCCGCCGATTCTCTGACCTGGCGCGGGAGCAGCGTGGCAGGATTCCCGCACCCCACTCGCCGATTCTCTGACCTGGCGTTGGAGCAGCGTGGCAGGATCCCCGCACCCCGCTCGCCGATTCTCTGACCCGGCGTCGGAGCAGCGTGGCAGGATCCCCAAACCCCACTCGCCGATTCTCTGACCTGGCGTTGGAGCAGCGTGGCAGGATACCCGCACCCCGCCCGCCGATTCTCTGACCTGGCGTTGGAGCAGCGTGGCAGGATCCCCGCACCCCGCCCGCCGATTCTCTGACCTGGCGTTGGAGCAGCGTGGCAGGATCCCCGCACCCCGCCCGCCGATTCTCTGACCCGGCGTCGGAGCAGCGTGGCAGGATCCCCAAACCCCACTCGCCGATTCTCTGACCTGGCGTTGGAGCAGTGTGGCAGGATCCCCGCACCCCGCCCGCCGATTCTCTGACCTGGCGTTGGAGCAGCGTGGCAGGATCCCCGCACCCCGCCCGCCGATTCTCTGACCTGGCGTTGGAGCAGTGTGGCAGGATCCCCGCACCCCGCTCGCCGATTCTCTGACCTGGCGCGGGAGCAGCGTGGCAGGATTCCCGCACCCCGCTCGCCGATTCTCTGACCTGGCGTTGGAGCAGCGTGGCAGGATCCCCGCACCCCGCCCGCCGATTCTCTGACCTGGCGTTGGAGCAGCGTGGCAGGATCCCCGCACCCCGCTCGCCGATTCTCTGACCCGGCGTCGGAGCAGCGTGGCAGGATCCCCGCACCCCGCCCGCCGATTCTCTGACCTGGCGCGGGAGCAGCGTGGCAGGATTCCCGCACCCCGCCCACCGATTCTCTGACCTGGCGCGGGAGCAGCGTGGCAGGATCCCCGCACCCCGCTCACCGATTCTCTGACCTGGCGCGGGAGCAGCGTGGCAGGATCCCCGCACCCCACTCGCCGATTCTCTGACCTGGCGCGGGAGCAGCGTGGCAGGATTCCCGCACCCCGCCCACCGATTCTCTGACCTGGCGCGGGAGCAGCGTGGCAGGATCCCCGCACCCCGCTCGCCGATTCTCTGACCTGGCGCGGGAGCAGCGTGGCAGGATTCCCGCACCCCGCCCGCCGATTCTCTGACCTGGCGCGGGAGCAGCGTGGCAGGATCCCCGCACCCCGCCCGCCGATTCTCTGACCTGGCGTTGGAGCAGCGTGGCAGGATTCCCGCACCCCGCTCGCCGATTCTCTGACCTGGCGCGGGAGCAGCGTGGCAGGATTCCCGCACCCCACTCGCCGATTCTCTGACCTGGCGTTGGAGCAGCGTGGCAGGATCCCCGCACCCCGCCCGCCGATTCTCTGACCTGGCGTTGGAGCAGCGTGGCAGGATCCCCGCACCCCGCCCGCCGATTCTCTGACCTGGCGTTGGAGCAGCGTGGCAGGATCCCCGCACCCCGCCCGCCGATTCTCTGACCTGGCGTTGGAGCAGCGTGGCAGGATTCCCGCACCCCACTCGCCGATTCTCTGACCTGGCGTTGGAGCAGCGTGGCAGGATCCCCGCACCCCGCCCGCCGATTCTCTGACCTGGCGTTGGAGCAGCGTGGCAGGATTCCCGCACCCCACCCGCCGATTCTCTGACCTGGCGTTGGAGCAGCGTGGCAGGATTCCCGCACCCCGTTTGCCGATTCTCTGACCCGGTGCCGGCTCTGAGAATCCCGGCCCTGCAGTCAGAGAGGTTTACAGCATAAAAGCAGGCCCTTCAGCTCAACTTGTCCACCGCGAAACCATCGCCCGCGGTGCTTTACCCGCTTGTAGTCTAACTATCGCCAGCTGCACTACTTCCACCCCCACTGTCTCCTCCAAACCTGTCCTCTCCTATTTCAGGACACTCCAATCACCTCAAAAACCCCCTCATACCTGACTCATCCTCCAGAGGCTCTGACATACAAATGCCTGTACAACTTTTTAAAAACTTTGTTCACCTGTTGCGGTGCCACCACCAGATCCCCCGTCCCGTCTCTGACCCTATTTCTCTCTCATAGCCGCCTGCCGGCAGAGCTGCTCCACCAACAAACGGCTGGCCTTCTCCCCATACTCGTACACAACTCCCCTTGCCCCCCTCAGCTGTCCCCATGGACAGAAGATCAAACCTCCCCTGTAGCTCTTTCCTCCTCACCAGAAGACCTGACATTGGATCCTCTGCGTACCTTCCATTGACCTCCAATCCCTCCTCTATCAATCCTGCCTCTCTGTCCACTTGTGCCTTGAACAAGATAATCTCGGCCCTCACTACTGCCTTCAACGCTTTCTATACCACTGACGACGAGACCTCCCCATTCTTATTTAACCCTGTGTAATCCTCAATCACCTTCCCCATTTTAAAAATAAAAATAAATTTAGAGTACCCAATTAAGGGGCAATTTAGCACGGCCAATCCACCTATCCTGCACATCTTTTGGGTTGTGGGGGTGAAACCCATGCAAACACGGGGACCCCACGCAACCTCTCTCCTTCCGAACTTTCTGCTCTTCACTCCGTCAGGTCTAACCCCGACTTTGTCATCAAACCTGCTGACAAAGTGGGTGCTGTTGTCATCTGCCGCACTGACCTCTACCTCGCAGAGGCTGAGCGCCAACTCTCAGATACTTCCTCATACCTCCCCCTGGACCATGACCAGACCACTGAACATCAAGCCATTATCTCCAACACCGTTAGTGACCTCATTTCCTCCGGATGCCCCCCCCTACGGCTTCCAACCTCATAGTCTCCCAACCCCGGGCAGCCCGCTTTTACCTACTTCCCAAAATCCACAAAAAGGACTCTCCCGGCAGGCCCATTGTGTCAGCATGCTCCTGCCCCTGAACTTATTTCCTCTTATCTCCATCCTCACTCCTCTGGTCCATTCCCTCCCCACCTACATCCGGGATTCCTCTGATGCCCTGCGTCATATTAACAGCTTCCCGTTCACGGGCCCTAACCGCATTCTATTCAACGTGGATATGCAATCCCTCTACACCTCCACCCCACACCAGGGTGGCCTGAGAGCTCTTTGCTTCTTTCTCGAAAAGAGGCCTGGACAATTCCCATCCACCACCACTCCTCCGCCTGGCTGAATTTGTTCGATCTCTCAACAACTTCTCCTTTAACTCATCTCACTTTCTCCAAATCAAAGGTACCCGCATGGGTCCTAGCGACGCTTGCTTTTTTATGGGGTATGTGGAACATTCCTTGTTCCAGGCCGACCCGGGTCCCCTCCCACAACTCCTTTACCGGTACATTGATGACTATTTTGGTGCCACTTCATGCTCTCGTCCGGACCTGGAACAATTCATCAACTTCTCTTCCAGTTTCCACCGCTCCATCACTTTCACCTGGTCCATCTCAGACACTTCCCTTCCCTTCCTTGATCTTTCTGTCTCCATTTCCAGCCATAGACTAATATGCACTACAAGCCCACTGACTCCCACAGCTACCTGGACTACAGCTCTTCACACCCTACACCCTGTAAGGACTCCATCGCTTTCTCTCAGCTCCCTCGCCTCCGTCGCATTTGTTCCGATGATGCCACTTTCCAAAATGGTACTTCGAAAATGTGTTCCTTCTTCCTCGACCGTGATTTCCCACCTACAGTTGTGGACAGGGCCCTCAACAGTGTGTGGTCCATCTCCCGTGCCACTACCCTCGCCCCCTCCACTCCCTCCCAGAACAAGGATAGAGTCCCCCTCGTTCTCACATTTCACCCCATCAGCCTCCGTATGCAAAGCATAATCCTCCGCCATTTTCGCCAACTTCAGCGTGATGCCACTACCAAACACATCTTCCCTTCACTCCCTCTGTCAGCATTCCGCAGAGGCTGTTCCATCCGAGATAATCTAGTCCACTCCTCCAACATACCCAGTACCTCTCCCATCGCCCATGGCACCTTCCCATGCAATCGCAGAAGGTGTAACACCCGCCCCTTTACCTCTTCCATGCTTAACATCCCAGGCCCAAAACACTCATTCCAGGTTAAGCAGCGTTTCACTTGCATCTCTTCCAATTTGGTCCAATGCATTCGCTGCTCCCAATGTGATCTCCTCTATATCGGAGAGACCAAACGCAGACTGGGTGATCGCTTTGCTGAGCATCTTCGGTCTGTGCGCATTCAGGACCCTGACCTTCCCGTTGCTTGCCATTTTAACACAAGACCCTGCTTCCATGCCCACATGTCTGTCCTTGATCTGCTGCAATGTTCCAGTGAAGCTCAACGCAAACTGGAGGAACATCTCATCTTCCGGTTAGGCACGCTACAGCCTTCCGGTCTCAACATCGAATTCAACAACTTCAGATGATCAGCTCGAACCCACCTCGACCCATTTGTTTTCATTTCATTTTAACTGTCTTTTACCATTTCTTTCTTTCTTAATATACATTTAATTTTCCCCCCCAATCTTATCCACCTTTCCTGTACCTTTCTCCTCTTCGCTTCCCCTCCCCCTCCCCCTCCCCCTCCCCCCACACCTACAGTTCGCCCTCTGATGTTAGTTTCTCTGCTGTTTGACCTTTCACATCTTTTGTTCTCTCTGGGGACTGCCATTAGTCCTCTTTCCCCTTGGTTTCTGTGGCCATTAGCACCCGGTTTCCCTGGGTTTCATAGATTACCATAGAATTTACAGTGCAGAAGGAGGCCATTCGGCCCATCTTGGAAAGAGCACCCTACCCAAGGTCAACACCTCCATCCTATCCCCATAACCCAGTAACCCCACCCAACACGAAGGGCAATTTTGGACACTAAGGGCAATTTATCATGGCCAATCCACCTAACCCGCACATCTTTGGACTGTGGGAGGAAACCGGAGCACCCGGAGGAAACCCACGCAGACACGGGGAGGATGTGCAGACTCCGCACAGACAGTGACCCAAGCCGGAATCGAACCTGGGACCCTGGAGCTGTGAAGCAATTGCGCTATCCACAATGCTACCGTGCTGCACCTTTCTGTGGGTGGCTACGACTCATCTTTCATTCTCACTCCACAGTATAAATATTTCCCACTTTCTGTGTCTGTTAGCTTTGACAAAGAGTCATCGGACTCGAAACGTTAGCTCTTTTCTCCCTACAGATGCTGCCAGACTTGCTGAGATTTTCCAGCATTTTCTCTTTCGTTTCAGATTCCAGCATCCGCAGTAATTTGCTTTTATTCAAACACGGGGAGAATGTGCAAACTCCAAATGGACAGTGACCCAGAGCTGGGATCGAACCTGGGACCTCGGCGCTGTGAGGCAACAGGGCTAACCCACTGTGCCACTGTGCTGCCCCCCTACCTTCCCCATTTTGATACAAAAATTTGGGTCTGCCAACAGTCCCACGTAGAACGTCCATGCCGGCCTCTGAGCTGACCTCTTCTCCATGACCACGTCCACCCAGTGTGTGGAGCAAGGTCCAAAATAACGATCACAAAATACCCTGCCTTCCTCACCCCAGCTAACAGCGCCTTCCCCATCACAAAAAAACAATCCTCGAATACACATTGTGTGCTGGGGAAAAAAACAAATACTCCCCACCCCGTGGGTGCCAAAAGCTCTATGGGTCCAGCCTCACACCTTTCATAAAGCGGTCAATATCTTCAGGCCCCCACCCCACACCCACCCAACGTGTGACCTCCAACTACATGTCACCACCGTCATTCTCATCTATCGCTTTCTTGAATACATTCAGTGGCTTAGCCGCCACAGGCTTTGTGTGGCAGAGTTCCACAGCTTTACCAACCTCTCACTGAAGAAATGTTTCTTCATCTCTGTCCTAAATGCTCCACAGTTTGACAGTGCAGCACTCCCTCAGTACTGAGCCTCAGACAGTGCAGCACTCCCTCAGTACTGACCCTCTGACAGTGCAGCACACCCTCAGTACTGACCCTCTGACAGTGCAGCACTCCCTCAGTACTGACCCCCTGACAGTGCAGCGCTCCCTCAGTACTGACCCTCTGACAGTGCAGCACTCCCTCAGTACTGACCCTCTGACAGTGCAGCACTCCCTCAGTACTGACCCCCTGACAGTGCAGCGCTCCCTCAGTACTGACCCTCTGACAGTGCAGCATTCCCTCAGTACTGACCCTCTGACAGTGCAGCACTCCCTCAGTACTGACCCTCTGACAGTGCAGCATTCCCTCAGTACTGACCCTCTGACAGTGCAGCACTCCCTCAGTACTGACCCTCTGACAGTGCAACGCTCCCTCAGTACTGGCCCTCTGACAGTGCAGCGCTCCCTCAGTACTGACCCTCTGACAGTGCAGCACTCCCTCAGTACTGATCCTCTAACAGTGCAGCACTCCCTCAGTACTGTCCCTCTGACAGTGCAGCGCTCCCTCAGTACTGACCCTCTGACAGTGCAGCATTCCCTCAGTACTGACCCTCTGACAGTGCAGCACTCCCTCAGTACTGACCCCCTGACAGTGCAGCGCTCCCTCAGTACTGACCCTCTGACAGTGCAGCATTCCCTCAGTACTGACCCTCTGACAGTGCAGCACTCCCTCAGTACTGACCCTCTGACAGTGCAGCATTCCCTCAGTACTGACCCTCTGACAGTGCAGCGCTCCCTCAGTACTGACCCTCTGACAGTGCAGCATTCCCTCAGTGCTGACCCTCTGACAGTGCAGCGCTACCTCAGTACTGACCCTCTGACAGTGCAGCATTCCCTCAGTACTGACCCTCTGACAGTGCAGCACTCCCTCAGTACTGACCCTCTGACAGTGCAGCATTCCCTCAGTACTGACCCTCTGACAGTGCAGCGCTCCCTCAGTACTGACCCTCTGACAGTGCAGCATTCCCTCAGTACTGACCCTCTGACAGTGCAGCGCTCCCTCAGTACTGACCCTCCGACAGTGCAGCACTCCCTCAGTACTGACCCTCTGACAGTGCAGCGCTCCCTCAGTACTGACCCTCTGACAGTGCAGCACTCCCTCAGTACTGATCCTCTAACAGTGCAGCACTCCCTCAGTACTGTCCCTCTGACAGTGCAGCGCTCCCTCAGTACTGACCCTCTGACAGTGCAGCATTCCCTCAGTACTGACCCTCTGACAGTGCAGCATTCCCTCAGTACTGACCCTCTGACAGTGCAGCACTCCCTCAGTACTGACCCCCTGACAGTGCAGCGCTCCCTCAGTACTGACCCTCTGACAGTGCAGCATTCCCTCAGTACTGACACTCTGACAGTGCAGCACTCCCTCAGTACTGACCCTCTGACAGTGCAGCACTCCCTCAGTACTGACCCTCTGACAGTGCAGCATTCCCTCAGTACTGACCCTCTGACAGTGCAGCGCTCCCTCAGTACTGACCCTCCGACAGTGCAGCACTCCCTCAGTACTGACCCTCTGACAGTGCAGCGCTCCCTCAGTACTGACCCTCTGACAGTGCAGCATTCCCTCAGTGCTGACCCTCTGACAGTGCAGCGCTCCCTCAGTACTGACCCTCTGACAGTGCAGCATTCCCTCAGTACTGACCCTCTGACAGTGCAGCGCTCCCTCAGTACTGACCCTCCGACCGTGTGGCGCTCCCTCAGTACTGACCCTCTGACAGTGCAGCACTCCCTCTGTACTGATACTGACCCTCTGACAGTGCAGCACTCCCTCAGTACTGACCCTCTGACAGTGCAGCATTCCCTCAGTACTGATCCTCTGACAGTGCAGCGCTCCCTCAGTACTGACCCTCTGACAGTGCTGCACTCCCTCAGTACTGACCCTCCGACCGTGTGGCGCTCCCTCAGTACTGACCCTCTGACAGTGCAGCACTCCCTCTGTACTGATACTGACCCTCTGACAGTGCAGCACTCCCTCAGTACTGACCCTCTGACAGTGCAGCATTCCCTCAGTACTGATCCTCTGACAGTGCAGCGCTCCCTCAGTACTGACCCTCTGACAGTGCTGCACTCCCTCAGTACTGGCCCTCTGACAGTGCAGCATTCCCTCAGTACTGACCCTCTGCCAGTGCAGCGCTCCCTCAGTACTGACCCTCTGACAGTGCAGCGCTCCCTCAGTACTGACCCTCTGACAGTGCAGCACTCCCTCAGTACTGATACTGACCCTCTGACAGTGCAGCACTCCCTCAGTACTGACCCTCTGACAGTGCAGCACTCCCTCAGTATTGACCTTCTGACAGTGCAGCACTCCCTCAGTACTGATCCTCTGACAGTGCAGCGCTCCCTCAGTACTGACCCTCTGACAGTGCAGCGCTCCCTCAGTACTGACACTCTGACAGTGCAGCGCTCCCTCAGTACTGACCCTCTGACAGTGCAGCGCTCCCTCAGTACTGGCCCTCTGACAGTGCAGCACTCCCTCAGTACTGGCCCTCTGACAGTGCAGCATTCCCTCAGTACTGACCCTCTGACAGTGCAGTGTTCCCTCAGTACTGACTCTCTGACAGTGCAGCACTCCCTCATTCCTGACCCCCTGACAGTGCAGCACTCCCACAGTACTGACCCTCTGACAGTGCAGCGCTCCCTCATTACTAACCCTCTGACAGTGCAGCACTCCCTCAGTACTGACCCTCTGACAGTGCAGCACTCCCACAGTACTAACCCTCTGACAGTGCAGCACTCCCTCATTCCTGACCCCCTGACAGTGCAGCACTCCCACAGTATTGACCCTCTGACAGTGCAGCGCTCCCTCAGTACTGACCCTCTGACAGTGCAGCACTCCCTCAGTACTGGCCCTCTGACAGTGCAGCATTCCCTCAGTACTGACCCTCTGACAGTGCAGCGCTCCCTCAGTACTGGCCCTCTGACAGTGCAGCACTCCCTCAGTACTGACCCTCTGACAGTGCAGTGTTCCCTCAGTACTGACTCTCTGACAGTGCAGCACTCCCTCATTCCTGACGCCCTGACAGTGCAGCACTCCCACAGTACTGACCCTCTGACAGTGCAGCGCTCCCTCAGTACTAACCCTCTGACAGTGCAGCACTCCCTCAGTACTGACCCTCTGACAGTGCAGCACTCCCACAGTACTAACCCTCTGACAGTGCAGCACTCCCTCATTCCTGACCCCCTGACAGTGCAGCACTCCCACAGTACTGACCCTCTGACAGTGCAGCGCTCCCTCAGTACTGACCCTCTGATGGTGCAGCACTCCCTCAGTACTGACCCTCTGACAGTGCAACGCTCCCTCAGTACTGGCCCTCTGACAGTGCAGCACTCCCACAGTACTGACCCTCTGACAGTGCAGCACTCCCTCAGTACTGACCCTCTGACAGTGCAGCACTCCCACAGTACTGACCCTCTGACAGTGCAGCACTCCCTCAGTACTGACCCTCTGACAGTGCAGCACTACCTCAGTACTGACCCTCTGACAGTGCAGCACTCCCTCAGTACTGACCCTGTGACAGTGCAGCACTCCCTCAGTACTGACCCTCTGACAGTGCAGCGCTCCCTCAGTACTGACTCTCTGACAGTGCAGCACTACCTCAGTACTGACTCTCTGACAGTGCAACGCTCCCTCAGTACTGACCCTCTGACAGTGCAGCATTCCCACAGTACTGACCCTCTGACAGTGCAGCACTCCCTCAGTACTGACCCTCTGACAGTGCAGCACTCCCTCGGTACTGACCCTCTGACAGTGCAGCGCTCCCTCAGTACTGACTGTCCGACAGTGCAGCACTCCCTCAGTACTAACCCTCTGACAGTGCAGCACTCCCTCAGTACTGACTCTCCGACAGTGCAGCACTACCTCAGTACTGACTCTCTGACAGTGCAGCACTCCCTCAGTACTGACATTCTGACAGTGCAACGCTCCCTCAGTACTGGCCCTCTGACAGTGCAGCACTCCCTCAGTACTGACCCTCTGCCAGTGCAGCACTCCCTCAGTACTGACCTTCTGACAGTGCAGCGCTCCCTCAGTACTGGCCCTCTGACAGTGCAGCACTCCCTCAGTACTAACCCTCTGACAGTGCAGCGTTCCCTCAGTATTGACCCTCTGACAGTGCAGCACTCCCTCAGTACTGACCCTCTGACAGTGCAGCACTCCCTCAGTACTGACCCTTTGACAGTGCAGCACTCCCTCAGTACTGACCCTCTGACAGTGCAGCACTCCCTCAGTACTGACCCTCTGACAGTGCAGCGCTTCCTCAGTATTGACCCTCTGACAGTGCAGCACTCCCTCAGTGCTGACACTCTGACAGTACAGCACTCCCTCAGTACTGACCCTCTGACAGTGCAGCGCTCCGTCAGTACTAACCCGCTGACAGTGCAGCACTCCCTCAGTACTGACCCTCTGACAGTGCAGCATTCCCTCAGTACTGACCTTCTGACAGTGCAGCTCTCCCTCAGTACTGACCCACTGACAGTGCAGCACTCTCTCAATACTGATCCTCTGACAGTGCAGCACTCCCTCAGTACTGACCCTCTGACAGTGCAGCACTCCCTCAGTACTGACCCTTTGCCAGTTCAGCGCTTCCTCAGTATTGACCCTCTGGCAGTGCAGCTCTCCCTCAGTATTGACCCTCTGACATTACAGCACTCCCTCAATACTGATTCTCTGACAGTGCAGCACTCTCTCAGTTCTGACCCTCTGACAGTACAGAACACCCTCAGTACTGGCCCTCTGACAGTGCAGCACTCCCTCAGTACTAACCCTCTGACTGTGCAGCACTCCCTCAGTACTGACCCTCTGACAGTGCGGCACTCCCTCAGTACTGACTCTCTGACAGTGCAGCTCTCCCTCAGTACTGACCCTCTGACAGTGCAGTGTTCCCTCAATATTGACCCTCTGACAGTGCAGCACTCCCTCAGTACTGACCCTCTGACAGTGCAGCACTCCCTCAGTACTGACCCTCTGACAGTGCGGCACTCCCTCAGTACTGACTCTCTGACAGTGCAGCTCTCCCTCAGTACTGACCCTCTGACAGTGCAGTGTTCCCTCAATATTGACCCTCTGACAGTGCAGCATTCCCTCAGTACTGACCCTCTGACAGTGCAGTGTTCCCTCAATATTGACCCTCTGACAGTGCAGCAGTCCCTCAGTACTGACCCACTGACAGTGCCGCACTCCCTCAGTACTGACCCTCTGACAGTGCAGTGCCCCCTCAGTACTGACTCTCTGACAGTGCAGCACTCCCTCAGTACTGACCCACTGACAGTGCCGCACTCCCTCAGTACTGACCCTCTGACAGTGCCGCACTCCCTCAGTACTGACCCTCTGACAGTGTCACACTCTCTAAACATTGTTCCTCCAACAGTGTCACACTCTCTCAGCATTAAGCTTTCATTAAACTCGCTCGCTTTAACTGTTCTGGTGACCAATCTGGAACTTTAGCCCATGCTTTGAACTGATAATTATTCTCCTGAGCCCTGTTTAGTCAGTTTATAAGGCCCTTTATGTCAGCCAGCCTGTTTGCAGGTCAAATCTGTTGACAAGTCGTCAAAATCGGGTGAACCAGTGCCTTTTAGGAGAACAAAATGTGATGTGCTATTTTGTCTTGTACAGTGCTATGAATATACTGTGGAACTGGATCCACATCAAAGACTGTTCCATGACGCTGGCATGAACCCTAAGAGATTAATTCAGCATAACACCGTCACACCCTGGATTTTGATGCTGTTCTCTGCAGGGAGAATCTATATTTAGTCTGAGATCTGCCCACGTGCATTAAGATACAACATGAAAGAGAATTTTGCAAACGAGGAAAGAATTCTCCAATCAGTTGAGGTGCCTGTGCAGTGTGCAGGGTTAGGCCGCATCCTCCACCATTTTGATTCATACGCACGTCATTCTGTTATCTCTCAACTTGCGAATAGCTGCTGGAGCTAATGAGGAGGCAGGATAGGAACATGATACAAGGGCAAGAAGGATAAGTGAGATTAAAGAGTTTTACTCCATATACCTGTCCTGGGAATGTTTGATGGGAATAGTTGGCTCCCGAGGTGTTCGAGTTCCAGTCCTGGAACTGGCCCAGTTCCATTTAAGGTGAATTTGATGCCAGTCTCGGAGGACCTGTTACCCGTGAGGGGGGTGCCCTGCTTTACCAGCTGGTGGAAACAGCTGCCTGGTTCCGTCCTTCAATGTTCCGAAAGCAATTGGTGCCTTGTAGAAAGGAGCAGTCCTCTTTCAATACAATCCCTGATTAAATCATTCCAAGCAAACATTTCTGATTTCCCCCTGGTCTTGTTATGCTTTGTCCTGAACATCTGCCAGCTTCCTGCCATTCGATCAGAGATAGACAGTGTCCATGTTTAATGTTGATTCCGGAGTGCCCCCTGATGTGTTCCTGCACGTGTGCCTAGAGAATCGGAGCAAATTAAAACTCACAGTCTCCCTGTACTGCCATTTCATACCCAGGCAATCCTGCAGTGAGTAACTCTCCTCCTGACACTTCCTAAAGTCTATCCACCATCTATAAGGGACAAGTTAGGAGTGTAATGTAATATTCTCCACTTGCCTGGATGAGTGCAGCTTCAACAGTACAACAGGCTCGACACCATCCAGGACAAAGCAGCCCAGCTTGATTGGCACCCCTTCCACAAACATTTAAACTTTCCACCATGGACAAACAGTGGCAGCCATGTGCACCATCTACAGGATGCACTGCAGGACCTCACCAAGGTTCTTTAGGCAGCAGCTTCCAAACCAACAACCTCTGCCATCTACAAGGCCAAGAGCAGCAGTTGATATTAAGAAAGAGGAGGTGTTGGGAATCTTAAAAAGCATTAAGGTAGATAAGTCCCCAGGGCCTGATGGGATCTACCCCAGAGTACTGCGGGGGGCAAGGGAGGCAATTGCTAGAGCCTCGACAGTAATCTTTGTATCCTCATTGGCTGCAGGTGAAGTTCCAGAGGACTGGGGAATAGCCAACGTTGTCCCATTGTTTAAGAAGGGCAGCAGGGATAATCCAGGAAATTATAGGCCGGTGAGCGTTACCTCAGTTGTAGGGAAATTATTGGAAAAGATTCTTAGAGACAGGATTTACTCACGGCGCCGCTACCGCTCTCCCCGAAAAGGTACACCACAAACCCAGTGGTGGCGGAACCTTAAGGATCTGGGGGCAGTGGAGGCGACATAGGGGTGTGACGGGAGCCTCGGTGTGGGCCCCGATCAGAAACAACCGTAGGTTTGTCCCAGGAAGGATGGACGGAGGGTTCCAGAGCTGGCATCGGGCAGGAATTAGGAGATTGAGAGATCTGTTTACTGACGGGATGTTTGCGAGCCTGGGAGCGCTGGAGGAAAAGTATGAGTTGCCCCCGGGGAATATCCTTAGATACATGCAAGTGAGGGCGTTTACGAGACAACAGGTGAGGGAATTTCCGCTGCTCCCGACACAGGGGATCCAGGATAGAGTGATTTCGGAGGTATGGGTCGGGTGCTTTTCTGAATGGAAGGCTGTGACTAGTGGTGTTCCACAGGGATCAGTTCTGGGGCCTTTGTTGTTCATGTTATATATAAATATTGGAAGAAAATGTAGCTGGTCTGATTAGTAAGTTCGCAGACGACACAGAAATTGGAGGAGTAGCAGATAGTGAAGAGGACTATCAGAGGATACAGCAAGATATAAACAGGTTGGAGTCTTGGGCAGAGAAATGGCAGATGGAGTTTAATCCGGACAAGTGTGAGCACTTTGGAAGGTCCAATGCATGTCGCAATTACAAAGTAAATGGTGGAACTCTTGCGAGTACTGACAGGCAGAGAGATCCGGGCGTGCATGTCCACCGATCACTGAACATGGCAACACATGTGGATAAGGTGGTCAAGAAGGCATACGGCATGCTGGCCTTGATCGGTCGGGGCATTGAATATAAAAATTGGCAAGTCATGTTGCAGCTGTACAGGACCTTAATTAGGACTCATTTGGAATATTGTGTACAATTCTGGTCACCCCACTACCAGAAGCATGTGGATGCTTTGGAGAGGGTACAGAAGCGGATAACTAGGATATTGCCTGGTATCGAGGGCATTAGCTATGAGGCAAGATAAACTCGGTCTGTTCTCACTGGAACGACGGAGGTTGAGAGGCGACTTGATAGAGGTCTACAAAATTGAGTGGATAGTCAGATGGGCCGGTTTAGCTCAGAGGGCTAGACAGCTGGTTTGTGATGCAGAACAAGGCCAGCAGCGCGGGTTCAATTCCCATACCGGCCTCCCTGAACAGGCGCCGGAACAGCTTCTTCCCCGCTGTTACCAGCCTCCTAAATGACCCTGTTATGGACTGACCTCATTAACACTACACCCTGTATGCTTCATCCGATCCCAGTGCTTATGTAGTTACCATGTGTTGCCCTATTATGTATTTTCTTTTCTTCCCTTTTCTTCCCTTGTACTGAATGATCTGTTGAGCTGCTCGCAGAAAAATACTTTTCACTGTACCTCGGTACACGTGACAATAAACAAATCCAATCCAATCCAATGTGGCGACTAGGGGCTTTTCACAGTAACTTCATACTTGTGACAATAAAAGATTATTATGCTCTTTCCTAGGGTAGGAGAGTCAAGTACCAGGGCTCATAGGTTTAGGGTGCGCAGGGAAAAGTTTAGAACATCTGTGTGAAACAAGCTTTTTACACAGAGTGGGGTAAATACATGGAACAAGCTGCCTGGGGAGGTGGTGGCAGCAGGTACGATAGCGGCATATAAGGGGCATCGAGACAAATATATGAATAGGGTGGGAATGGAAGGATATGGACTCCGTAAGTGCAGATGGTTTTAGTTTAGGCAGGTACCACGGTCATAGAATTTACAGTTCAGAAGGAGGCCATTCAGCCCATCAAGTCTGTACTGGCCCTTGGAAATAGCACCCTACCCAAGCCCACACCTCCACCCTATCCCCAACCCCCCACCCTGTCCCCCCACCCCCACCCTGTCCCCCCACCCCCACCCTGTCCCCACACCCCCACCCTCACCCCCACCCTCACCCTGTCCCCACACCCACACCCTATCCCCACACTCCCACCCTATCCCCACACCCTGTCCCCACACCTCCACCCTATCCCCACACCCCCACCCTGTCCCCACACCTCCACCCTATCCCCACACCCCCCCCATCCCCACCCCCCCCAATCCCCACCCCCCCATCCCCACACCTCCTCCACCCTATCCCCCCTCCTCCACCCTATCCCCACACCACCACCCTATCCCCACCCTATCCCCACACCACCACCCTGTCCCCACACCCTCACCCTGTCCCCACACCCCCACCCTGTCCCCACACCCCCACCCTCACCCCCACCCTCACCCTGTCCCCACACCCCCACCCTATCCCCACACTCCCACCCTATCCCCACACCCTGTCCCCACACCTCCACCCTATCCCCACACCTCCACCCTATCCCCAACCCCCCACCCTGTCCCCCCACCCCCACCCTGTCCCCCCACCCCCACCCTGTCCCCACACCCCCACCCTCACCCCCACCCTCACCCTGTCCCCACACCCCCACCCTATCCCCACACTCCCACCCTATCCCCACACCCTGTCCCCACACCTCCACCCTATCCCCACACCCCCACCCTGTCCCCACACCTCCACCCTATCCCCACACCCCCCCCCATTCCCACACCCCCACCCTATCCCCACACCTCCTCCACCCTATCCCCCCTCCTCCACCCTATCCCCACCCTATCCCCACACCACCACCCTATCCCCACACCACCACCCTGTCCCCACACCCCCACCCTGTCCCCACACCCCCACCCTGTCCCCACACCCTGTCCCCACCCTATCCCCACACCATCCCCACCCTATCCCCACACCATCCCCACCCTACCCCCACACCATCCCCACCCTATCCCCACACCCCCACCCTATCCCCACACCCCCACCCTGTCCCCACACCCCCACCCTGTCCACACACCCCTACCCTGTCCGCACACCCCCACCCCCACACCTCCACCCTGTCCCCACACCTCCACCCTGTCCCCACACCCCCACCCTGTCCCCACACCCCCACCCTATCCCCCACACACCCACCCTATCCCCGTAACCTCCACCCTACCCCCACACCCCCCCACCTCCCACACCCACCCTATCCCCACCCCCCCACACCCACCCTATCCCCCCCCATCCCCCCCACCCTATCCCCACACCCCCCCACCTCCCACACCCACCCTATCCCCACCCCCCCACACCCACCCTATCCCCCCCATCCCCCCCACCCTATCCCCACACCCCCACCCTATCCCCACACCCCCACCCTATCCCCACCCTCCCACACCCACCCTATCCCCACCCCCCCACACCCCCCCCCACCCTATCCCCCCCTATCCCCACACCCCCACCCTATCCCCACCCTATCCCCACACCTCCACCCTATCCCCACCCTATCCCCACACCCCCACCCTATCCCCACACCCCCACCCTATCCCCACACCTCCACCCTATCCCCACACCCCCCTATCCCCACACCCCCACCCTATCCCCACACCTCCACTCTTTCCCCACACCTCCACTCTTTCCCCACACCTCCACCCTATCCCCACACCCCCACCCTATCCTCCACACCCCCACCCTATCCCCCACACACCCACCCTATCCCCGTAACCTCCACCCTACCCCCACACCCCCCCACCTCCCACACCCACCCTATCCCCACCCCCTACACCCACCCTATCCCCCCCACCCTATCCCCACCCTATCCCCACACCCCCCCACCTCCCACACCCACCCTATCCCCAACCCCCCACACCCACCCTATCCCCCCCATCCCCACCCACCCTATCCCCACACCCCCACCCTATCCCCACACCCCCACCCTATCCCCACCCCCCCACACCCACCCTATCCCCCCATCCCCCCCACCCTATCCCCACACCCCCCCACCTCCCACACCCACCCTATCCCCACCCCCACACCCACCCTATCCCCTCCATCCCCCCCCACCCTATCCCCACACCCCCACCTTATCCCCACACCCCCACCCTATCCCCACCCCCCCACACCCACCCTATCCCCCCCATCCCCCCCACCCTATCCCCACCCCCCCCACCTCCCACACCCACCCTATCCCCACCCCCCCATCCCCCCCCACCCTATCCCCCCCCTATCCCCACACCCCCACCCTATCCCCACACCCCCCCCATCCCCATACCGCCCCCATCCCCACACCCCCCCATCCCCACACCCCCACCCTGTCCCCACACCTCCACCCTATCCCCACACCCCCACCCTATCCTCCACACCCCCGCCCTATCCCCCACACACCCACCCTATTCCCGTAACCTCCACCCTACCCCCACACCCCCCCACCTCCCACACCCACCCTATCCCCACCCCCCCACACCCACCCTATCCCCCCCATCCCCCCCACCCTATCCCCACCCTATCCCCACACCTCCCACACCCACCCTATCCCCACCCCCCCACACCCACCCTATCCCCACACCCCCACCCTATCCCCACACCCCCACCCTATCCCCACCCCCCCACACCCACCCTATCCCCCCCACACCCCCCCCACCTCCCACACCCACCCTATCCCCACCTCCCCACACCCACCCTATCCCCACCCCCCCACACCCCCCATCCCCCCCCCCACACCCCCCCATCCCCCCCCACCCTATCTCCCCCCCCTATCCCCACACCCCCACCCTATCCCCACCCTATCCCCACACCTCCACCCTATCCCCACACCCCCCTATCCCCACACCCCCACCCTATCCCCACCCCTCCACTCTTTCCCCACACCTCCACCCTATCCCCACACCCCCGCCCTATCCCCCACACCCACCCTATCCCCGTAACCTCCACCCTACCCCCACACCTCCCACACCCACCCTATCCCCACCCCCCCCCACCTCCCACACCCACCCTATCCCCACCCCCCACCCTATCCCCACCCCCCACCCTATCCCCACCCCCCCACCCTATCCCCCCCCCCTCCCCTATCCCCCCCCCCCCCCCCCATCCCATCCAAGTCACTCACCACTCTGACTTGGAAATATAACAGCCCTTCCTTCACTGTCGCTGGGACAAAATCCTGGAACTCCATGGCTAATAACACAGGAGGTGAACCTACACCTCTGGGACTGCAGCAGTTCAAGAAGGAAGTTCAGCACCACCTTCCCAAGGGGCAATTAGTGATGGCCAATGAATCTGACAAATGAACAAAGAACAATACAGGACAGAAACAGGCCCTTCGGCCCTCCAAGCCTGTACCGGTCATGTACCTGTACCAACCTTTGCCAAAACCCTCAGCACTTCCTTGTGCCGTATCCCTCGGATTTACCCACGATACATAGGGAATTGCCCCACTCCCAGTGCCAGGACCTTATCGTCCCGCCACTGTCAATACAGATTCCCACTGAATCCACCAGCCCGGTGGACAACGCGCGCTGGAGTTTCGCCTCCGGTGGGAATGGAAGATTCCGCTGGTGGGAACGGCCAGTGAGTCCCGTCCCTTTATCCAATGACAGAGTAGCTCTTCCATTGTGACCTTCAAAGTTTGTGCCAGGCCTCGAACGCTCAACATCTGGTCATACAATGGAATGTACCCTCATGTCGTTCAATACATTGGGCAAGCAGAACGATGAAATACAGGAACAGGAGGAGGCCCATTCAGCCCCTCGAGACAGTTACACAGGAACAGGAGGAGGCCCATTCAGCCCCTCGAGCCTGTTACACAGGAACAGGAGGAGGCCCATTCAGCCCCTCGAGCCTGTTACACAGGACCAGGAGAAGGTCCATTCAGCCCCTCGAGCCTGTTACACAGGAACAGGAGGAGGCCCATTCAGCCCCTCGAGCCTTTTACACAAGAACCGGAGGAGGCCCACTCAGCCCCTCGAGCCTCTTACACAGGAACAGGAGGAGGCCCATTCAGCCCGTCGAGCCAGTTACACAGGAACAGGAGGAGGCCCATTCAGCCCCTCGAGCCTGTTACACAGGAACAGGAGGAGGCCCATTCAGCCCCTCGAGCCTGTTACACAAGAACCGGAGGAGGCCCACTCAGCCCCTCGAGCCTCTTACACAGGAACAGGAGGAGGCCCATTCAGCCCGTCGAGCCAGTTACACAGGAACAGGAGAAGGTCCACTCAGCCCCTCGAGCCTGTTACACAGAAACAGGAGTATGCCCATTCAATCCCACTCGAGCCTGTTATACAGGAACAGGAGGAGGCCCATTCAGCCCCTCGAGCCTGTTACACAAGAACCGGAGGAGGCCCACTCAGCCCCTCGAGCCTCTTACACAGGAACAGGAGGAGGCCCATTCATCCCCTCGAGCCTGTTACACAGGAACAGGGGAAGGTCCACTCAGCCCCTCGAGCCTGTTACACAGAAACAGGAGTATGCCCATTCAATCCCACTCGAGCCTGTTATACAGGAACAGGAGGAGGCCCATTCAGTCCCACTCGAGCCTGTTATGCAGGAACAGGAGGAGGCCCATTCAGCCCCTTGAGCCTGTTACACAGGAACAGGATAAGGTCCATTCAGCCCCTCGAGACAGTTACACAGGAACAGGAGTATGCCCATTCAATCCCACTCGAGCCTGTTATACAGGAACAGGAGGAGGCCCATTCAGTCCCACTCGAGCCTGTTATACAGGAACAGGAGGAGGCCCATTCAGCCCCTTGAGCCTGTTACACAGGAACAGGATAAGGTCCATTCAGCCCCTCGAGACAGTTACACAGGAACAGGAGAAGGCCCATTCAGTCCCACTCGAGCCTGTTACACAGGAACAGGAGGAGGAGGCCCATTCAGTCCCACTCGAGCCTGTTATACAGGAACAGGAGGAGGCCCATTCAGCCCCTTGAGCCTGCTACACAGGAACAGGAGGAGGCCCAATCAGCCCCTCGAACATGTACACAGGCACAGGAGGAGACCCATAACGCACCCCCCTCCTGTCTGTTATACAGGCACAGGAGGAGGCCCACAATGCACCCCCCTCCTGTCTGTCAGGAGGGGACATGAGACGTCTTTGGCAGGTAGGATCAAGGATAGCCCTAAAGCTTTCTATAGCTATGTCAGGAATAAAAGAATGACTAGGGTAAGAGTAGGGCCAGTCAAGGACAGTAGTGGGAAGTTGTGCTTGGAGTCCGAGGAGATAGGAGAGGTGCTAAATGAATATTTTTCGTCAGTATTCACACAGGAAAATGGCAATGTTGTCGAGGAGAATACTGAGATTCAGGCTACTAGACTAGAAGGGCTTGAGGTTCATAAGGAGGAGGTGTTAGCAATTCTGGAAAGTGTGAAAATAGATAAGTCACCTGGGCCGGATGGGATTTATCCTAGGATTCTCTGGGAAGCAGGATTTAGATTGTTTGGAGACTTGGGCGGAGAGATGGCAGATGGAGTTTAATCCGGACAAATGTGAGGTAATGCATTTTGGAAGATCTAATGCAGGTAGGGATAGACAGTGAATGGTAGAACCCTCAAGAGTATTGAAAGTCAGAGAGATCTAGGAGTACAGGTCCACAGGTCACTGAAAGGGGCAACACAGGTGGAGATGGTAGTCAAGAAGGCATACGGCATGCTTGCCTTCATTGGCTGGGGCATTGAGTCTAAGAATTGGCAAGTCATGTTGCAGTTGTATAGAACCTTAGTTAGGCCACACTTGGAGTATAGTGTTCAATTCTGGTCGCCACACTACCAGAAGGATGTGGAGGCTTTAGAGAGGGTGCAGAAGAGATTTACCAGAATGTTGCCTGGTATAGAGGGCATTAGCTATGAGGAGCGGTTGAATAAACTCGGTTTGTTCTCACTGGAACGAAGGAGGTTGAGGGGCGACCTGATAGAGGTCTACAAAATTATGAGGGGCATAGACAGAATGGATAGTCAGAGGCTTTTTCCCAGGGTAGAGGGGTCAATTACTAGGGGGCATAGGTTTAAGGTGAGAGGGGCAAGGTTTAGAGTAGATGTACGAGGCAAGTTTTGTACACAGAGGGTAGTGGGTGTCTGGAACTCGCTACCGGAGGAGGTGGTGGAAGCAGGGACGATAGTGACATTTAAGGGGCATCTTGACAAATACATGAATAGGATGGGAATAGAGGGATACGGACCCAGGAAGTGTAGAAGATTGTAGTTTAGTCGGGCAGCATGGTTGGCACGGGCTTGGAGGGCCGAAGGGCCTGTTCCTGTGCTGTACATTTCTTTGTTCTTTGTTTGTTCTTTGAAGCTAGGGAGGAGATTGCTGAGCCTTTGGCTTTGATCTTTAAGTCATCTTTGTCTACAGGAATAGTGCCAGAAGACTGGAGGATAGCAAATGTTGTCCCCTTGTTCAAGAAGGGGAGTAGAGATAACCCCGGTAATTATAGACCAGTGAGCCTTACTTCTATTGTGGGAAAAATCTTGGACAGGTTTATAAGAGATAGGATGTATAATCATCTGGAAAGGAATAATTTGATTAGAGATAGTCAACACGGTTTTGTGAAGGGTAGGTCGTGCCTCACAAACCTTATTGAGTTCTTTGAGAAGGTGACCAAACAGGTGGATGAGGGTAAAGCAGTTGATGTGGTGTATATGGATTTCAGTAAAGCATTTGATAAGGTTCCCCATGGTAGGCTACTGCAGAAAATACGGAGGCATGGGATTCAGGGTGATTTAGCAGTTTGGATCAGAAATTGGCTAGCTGGAAGAAGACAAAGGGTGGTGGTTGATGGGAAATGTTCAGACTGGAGTCCAGTTACTAGTGGTGTACCACAAGGATCTGTTTTGGGGCCACTGCTGTTTGTCATTTTTATAAGTGACCTGGAGGAGGGCGTAGAAGGATGGGTGAGTAAATTTGCAGATGACACTAAAGTCGGTGGAGTTATGGACAGTGAGAAAGGATGTTACAAGTTACAGAGGGACATAGATAAGCTGCAGCGCTGGGCTGAGAGGTGGCAAATGGAGTTTAATGTAGAAAAGTGTGAGGTGATTCATTTTGGAAGGAATAACAGGAAGACTGAGTACTGGGCTAATGGTAAGATTCTTGGCAGTGTGGATGAGCAGAGAGATCTCGGTGTCCATGTACATAGATCCCTGAAAGTTGCCACCCAGGTTGAGAGGGTTGTTAAGAAGGCGTAAGGTGTGTTAGGTTTTACTGGTAGAGGGATTGAGCTTCATGAGGTCATGTTGCAGCTGTACAAAACTCTGGTGCGGCCGCATTTGGAGTATTGCGTGCAATTCTGGTCGCCGCATTATAGGAAGGATGTGGAAGCATTGGAAAGGGTGCAGAGGAGATTTACCAGAATGTTGCCTGGTATGGAGGGAAGATCTTATGAGGAAAGGCTGAGGGACTTGAGGCTGTTTTCGTTAGAGAGAAGAAGGTTAAGAGGTGACTTAATTGAGGCATACAAGATGATCAGAAGATTGGAAAGGGTGGACAGTGAGAGCCTTTTTCCTCGGATGGTGATGTCTAGCACGAGGGGACATAGCTTTAAATCGAGGGGAGATAGATATAAGACAGATGTTAGAGGTAGGTTCTTTACTCAGAGAGTAGTAAGGGCGTGGAATGCCCTGCCTGCAACAGTAGTGGACTCGCCAACACTAAGGACATTCAAATGGTCATTGGATAGACATATGGACGATAAGGGAATAGTGTAGATGGGCTTTAAGAGTGGTTTCACAGGTCGGCGCAACATCGAGGGCCGAAGGGCCTGTACTGCGCTGTAATGTTCTATGTTATACAGGCACAGGAGGAGGCCCATTCAGCCTCTCCCTCTTTTGATGCTGTTATACAGGAACAGGAGGAAGCCCATTTAGTCCCTCAAGCCTGTTACACAAGTATACGAGGAGACCCACTCAGCCCCCTCGAGCCTGTTATACAGGAAGAGGAGGAGGCCCATTAAACCCCCTCGAGCCTGTTACACAGGATCAGGAGGAGCTCCATTAACCCCTCCCCCCCGAGCCTGTTGTACAAGAACAGGTGAGGTCCATTCAGCTCCTCTCAAGTCTGATACAGAAGAAGAGGAGGAGGTCCATTCAGCCCCCATCTCAAGCCTATTATATAGGAACAAGACCATTCCTCCTCCACGAGCCTGTTACACAGGATCAGGTGAGGTACATTCATCCCCTCTTGGGCCTGTTACCCATGAACAGAAGGAGGCACAGTCAGCTCCCTTGAGCATGTCACACAGGAAGAGACGGTGGGCCATTCAGCCCCTCGAGCCTGTTACACAGGAACAGGAGGAGGCCCATTCAGCCCCTCCCAAGCCTGTTACTCAGGAACAGGAGGAGGCCCATTCAGCCCATGAAACCTGGTCCAGCCAGGCCATCATTGACGTAATGCTTAAATGTCTCTAAGTCATGACCCTCGGTGATGGGGACAGCAAACGCTGCAGTCCATGGGAAGAATTCTGAATCAGCAGAGCCTTTACTCTGGTAGTGCATAGGGTTTTAGTACTGGGAGTGTGGCAGAGGAGTGCCACCCTCTCTTCCTGTGTAACATGCTCAAGTGGGCTAGTGTCACACGGTGGATTTAAACTAGTTGTCAGGGGGTTGGGAACCAAAGCAAAGGTGGATTAACAGAAGAGGAACTCGAGATCCCTGATCCCCTTATTTGTTTTAAATTTAGAGCAGCCAATTATTTATTTTTTCCAATTAAGGGGCAATTTAGCGTGGCCAATCCACCTAACCTGCACAACTTGGGTTGTGGGGGTGAAACCCACGCAGACTCGGGGAGAATGTGCAAACTCCACCCGGACAGTGACCCAGGGCCGGGATTCGAACCCGGGTACACAGCTCCGCAGTCCCAGTGCTAACCACTGCGCCACATGCTGCCCCCTGATCCCCTTATTCTATCTCTGTCTTAAAGGCACTCAGTGATTTGGCCTCCACAGCCTTCTGCTGAGTGTTCCACAGATTCACCACCCTCTGGCTGAACAAATTCCTCCTCATCTCAGTTTTAAAGGAGTGTCCCTTTAGTTGACTGGGATTCACTTAGTGCTAGCGGTGTGGACGGGGCAGAGTTTGTAAGGAGCATCCAGGAGGGCTTCTTGAAACAGCATGTAGATAGTCCAACTATGGATGGGGCCGTACTGGACCTGGTATTGGGGAATGAGCCCGGCCAGGTGGTCGACATTTCAATAGGGGAGCAGGTCCGGAACAGTGACCACAATTGAGTAAGTTTTAAGGTACTGATGGATAAAAATAGTGTAGTCCTCAGGTGAGGGTGCTAAACTGGGGGAAGGCTCATTACAACAATATTGGGCAAGAATTGAAGAATGTAGATTGGGGGCAAATGTTTGAGGGCAAATCAACATCTGGCATGTGGGAGGCTTTCAAGTGTAGGTTGATAGGAATTCACGTCCGGCACGTTCCTGGAAGGATGAAGGATAAGTATGGCAAGTTTCAGAAATCTTGGCTAACGAGAGATATTGTGATCCAATCAAAAAGAAAAAGGAGGCATTTGTCAAGGCTAGGAGACTGGGAACAGACAAAGAAAGTGTGGAATACAAGGAAAGTAAAAAGAAACTTAAGTAAGGAGTCAGGAGGGCTAAAAGGGTCATGAAATGTCATTGGCCAGCAGGATTAAGGAAAATCCCAAGGCTTTTTATCCATATATATATATATATATATATATATATATAAAGAGCAAGAGGTATCCAGGGAGTGCGTTGGCCCACTCAAGGACAGGGGAGGGAATCTATGTATGGAGCCAGAGGAAATGGGCGAGGTACTAAATGAGTAGTTTGCATCAGTGTTCACCAAAGAGAAGGACTCAGTGGATGGTGAATCTGGGGAAGGGTGTGTAAATGGTTTGGGTCATGTTGAGATCAAAAGGGAGGACCTATTGGCGATCTCGAAAAACATTAAGGTAGGCAAGTCCCAAGGACCTGATGGAATATAGCCCAGAATACTGAGAGAGGCAAGGGAGGAAATTGCTGAGGCCCAGAGAGAAATCTGGCTCACTGGCTCCAGGGGAGGTCCCAGAGGACTGGAGAATAGCCAATGTTGTTCCTTTGTTTAAGAAGGGAAGCAACGATAATCCAGGGAACTACAGGCCGGTGAGCCTGAAGCCAGTGGTAGGAAAATTACTGGAGAGGATTCTGCGAGACAGGATTTACTCCCATTTGGAAGCAAATGGACGTATTAGCGAGAGGCAGCATGGTTTTGTGAAGGGGAGGTTGTGTCTCACTAACTTGATCGAGTTTTTTTGAGGAAGTGATGAAGATGATTGATGCAGGTAGGGCAGTGGATGTTGTCTATATGGTCCTCAGTAAGGCCTTTGACAAGGTCCCTCATGGTAGACTGGTACAAAAGGTGAAGTCACACGGGATCAGGGGTGAGCTGGCAAGGTGGATACAGAACTGGCTAGGTCATAGAAGGCAGAGAGTAGCAATGGAAGGATGCTTTTCTCATTGGAGGGCTGTGACCAGTGGTGTTCCACAGGGATCAGTACAAGGTGTGAGGGGCAAGGTATAGAGATGTACGAGGCAAGTTTTTTTACACAGAGGGTAGTGGGTGCCTGGAACACGCTACCGGAGGAGGTGGTGGAAGCAGGGACGATAGTGACATTTAAGGGGCATCTTGACAAATACATGAATAGGATGGGAATAGAAGGATACGGACCCAGGAAGGGTAAGGGGTGTTTAGTTCAGTGGGCAGCCAGGATGGCCCAGGCTTGGAGGGCCGAAGGGCCTGTTCCTATGCTGTACTTTTCTTTGTTTCCGTCTGAGTATTGGATATACCGTTGAAGGTGTTGGTGTTCAATGGACTCCTCCTGTTCAAGTTGGGATTGGTCTGAACCTGGGCTTTGTTCCTCTTTCTCTCTCTCTACAGACAGAGCATAAAATGTCGGTCGAAGAAGTCTGCAGGAAGCACCAGGCCGACTGTGTACAGGTCAGTGAGAATGCCTGTGAACAAAACATCCGAGCCTCCCTCCATCCGAGCGTTCCTCCATCAGAGCCTCCCTCCATCCGAGCGTTCCTCCATCCTAACCTCCCTCCATCCTGACCTCCCTCCATCCGAGCGTTTCTCCATCCGAGCCTCCCTCCATGGGATGGAGGGAGCCTCCCTCCATCCGAGCCTCCCTCCATCCGAGCCTCCCTCCATCCAAGCCTCCCTCTTCATCCATCCATCTCTCAACCCTCACCCGATTCTCCATCCACCCCTCACCCGCCCGTCCCTCCATCTACCCCTCAACCGACCGTCCCTCCCTCGCCCGGCTCTCCCTCCGTCCACCCCTCGCCCGGCTCTCCCTCCGTCCACCCCTCGCCCGACTCTCCCTCCGTCCACCCCTCGCCCGACTCTCCCTCCGTCCACCCCTCGCCCGGCTCTCCCTCCGTCCACCCCTCGCCCGACTCTCCCTCCGTCCACCCCTCGCCCGGCTCTCCCTCCGTCCACCCCTCGCCCGATTGTCCCTCCGTCCACCCCTCGCCCGATTGTCCCTCTGTCCACCCCTCGCCCGACTCTCCCTCCGTCCACCCCTCGCCCGGCTCTCCCTCCGTCCACCCCTCGCCCGGCTCTCCCACCGTCCAACCATTATCATCATAGAATTTACAGTGCAGAAGGAGGCCATTCAGCCCATCGAGTCTGCACCGGCTCTTGGAAAGAGCACCCTAGCCAAGGTCAACACCTCCACCCCATCCCCATAACCCAGTAACCCCACCCAACACTAAGGGCAATTTTGGACACTAAGGGCAATTTAGCATGGCCAATCCACCTAACCTGCACATCTTTGGACTGTGGGAGGAAACCGGAGCACCCGGAGGAAACCCACGCACACACGGGAAGGATGTGCAGACTCCGCACAGACAGTGACCCAAGCCGGAATCGAACCTGGGATCCTGGAGTTGTGAAGCAATTGTGCTATCCACAAGGCTATCGTGCTGCCCCAATTATACTGTATCTGCCATGTATATGCCCATTCACTCAACTTGTCTAAATAACCTTGAAGCCTCTTAACATCCTCCTCATCACTCACATTCCCACCAAGTTTCAAGTCATTAGCAAACTTGGAAATATTCTTTATAATAGACTAGTATTTCCCTACTATTGATGTTAGGCTATCCAGTCTGCGATTACCTGTTTTCTCTCCCCCTCCATCCAACCAACCCTCATCCAACCCTTCCCTCACCGACCTTCCTTCTATCCAACTCTCCCCCCCCCCACCAACTGCCCCTTGAACTCATCCAACTCTTCAGCCAAATCCCCAACACCACCAACCCTCGCCCAACGCCTCGCCCAACGCCTCGCCCAACACCTCGCCCAACCCTCACCTCACCCAGCCAACACCTCACCCTCACCCAGCCAACACCTCACCCAGCCAACACCTTCGCCAACACCTTAGCCAACACCTCACCCAACACCTCAACCAACACCTCAACCAACACCTCGCCCAACCCTCACCTCACCCACCAACACCTCACCCCTCACCCAGCCAACACCTCACCATCACCCAGCCAACACCTCACCCAGCCAACACCTGAGCCAACACCTTAGCCAACACCTCACCCAACACCTCACCCAGCAACTCACCCAACACCTCACCCAACACCTCACCCAACCCCTCACCCAACCCCTCAACCAACCCCTCACCCAACCCTCACCCAACACCTCACCCTCACCCAGCCAACACCTTAGCCAACACCTTAGCCAACACCTCACCCAACACCTCACCCAACAACTCACCCAACAACTCACCCAACACCTCACCCAGCCGACCCCTCAACTGACCCCTCACCCGACCCCTCACGCAACACCCAGCCAACACCTCACCCTCACCCAGCCAACCCCTCACCCAACCCCTCACCCAACACCCAGCCAACACCTCACCTTCACCCAGCCAACACCTCACCCAACACCCAGCCAACCCCTCACCCTCACCCAGCCAACCCCTCACCCAACCCCTCACCCAACCCCTCACCCAACCCTCACCCAACACCCAGACAACCCCTCACCCAACACCTCACCCAACCCCTCACCCAACACCCAGCCAACCCCTTCACCAACCCCTCACCCAACACCTCACCCAACCCTCACCCAACCCCTCAGCCAACAGCTCACCCAACACCTCACCCAACACCTCACCCAACACCTCACCCAACACCTCACCCAACACCCCAGCCAACACCCCAGCCAACACCTCACCCAACACCTCACCCAAAACCTCACCCAAAACCTCACCCAACACCCACCAACACCTCACCCAACACCCAGCCAACCCCTCACCCAACACTTCAGCTAACCCATCACCTCACCCAACCCTCACCCAACCCCTCACCCAACCCCTCACCCAACCCCTCACCCAACCCCTCACCCAACAACTCAGCCAACACCTCACCCAACACTCACCCAGCCAACACATCACCCAACATCTCACCCAACATCTCACCCAACACCCAGCCAACCCCTCACCCAACACTTCAGCTAACCCCTCACCCATCACCTCACCCAACCCTCACCCAACCCCTCACCCAACACCCACCAACACCTCACCCAACCCCTCACCCTCACCCAGCCAACACCTCACCCAGCCAACACCTTAGCCAACACCTTAGCCAACACCTCACCCAACAACTCACCCAACAACTCACCCAACAACTCACCCAACAACTCACCCAACAACTCACCCAACACCTCACCCAGCCGACCCCTCAACCGACCCCTCACCCGACCCCTCACGCAACACCCAGCCAACACCTCGCCCTCACCCAGCCAACCCCTCACCCAACCCCTCACCCAACACCCAGCCAACACCTCACCTTCACCCAGCCAACACCTCAACAAACCCCTCACCTAACCCCTCACCCAACACCCCAGCCAACACCTCACCCAACACCTCACCCAACCGCTCACCCTCACCCAGCCAACCCCTCACCCAACCCCTCACCCAACCCCTCACCCAACCCCTCACCCAACACCCAGCCAAGCCCTCGCCCAACCCTCACCCAACACCCAGACAACCCTTCACCCAACACCTCACCCAACCCTCACCCAACCCCTCACCCAACACCCAGCCAACCCCTTCACCAACCCCTCACCCAACACCTCACCCAACCCTCACCCAACACCTCACCCAACACCTCACCCAACACCTCACCCAACACCTCACCCAACACCTCACCCAACACCCCAGCCAACACCCCAGCCAACACCTCACCCAAAACCTCACCCAACCACTCACCCTCACCCAGCCAACACCTCAAACAACACCCCAGCCAACACCTCACCCAAACCCTCACCCAACACCCACCAACACCTCACCCAACACCCAGCCAACCCCTCACCCAACACTTCAGCTAACCCCTCACCCATCACCTCACCCAACCCTCACCCAACACCTCACCCAACACCTCACCCAACACCTCACCCAACACCCAGCCAACCCCTCACCCAACACTTCACCCAACCCTCACCCAACCCCTCACCCAACAACTCAGCCAACACCTCACCCAACACTCACCCAGCCAACACATCACCCAACATCTCACCCAACATCTCACCCAACACCTCACCCAACACCCCAGCCAACACCCCAGCCAACACCCCAGCCAACGCCCCAGCCAACGCCCCAGCCAACGCCTCACCCGACGCCTCACCCAACACCTCGCCCAACCCTCACCCAACAACTCGCCCAACACCCAGCCAACACCTCACCCAACACACAGCCAACCCCTCACCCAACCCCTCACCCAACACCCAGCCAACCCATCACCCAACAGCTCACCCAGCACCTCACCCAGCACCTCACCCAGCACCTCACCAACAGCTCACCCTTACCCAGCCAACACCTCACCCAAAACCTCTCCCAACACCTCACCCAACACCTCACCCAACACCTCAGCCTCACCCAGCCAACACCTCACCCAACACCTCACCCAACACCCAGCCAACACCTCACCCAACACCTCCCCCAGCACCCAGCCAACCCCTCACCCAACCCCTCACCCAATACCCAGCCAACCCAACACCCAACACCTCACCCAACACCTCACCCAACACCTCACCCTTACCCAGCCAACACCTCACCCAACACCTCACCCAACACCTCACCCAACACTTCACCCTCACCCAACCAACACCTCACCCAGCCAACAACTCACCCAACCCTCACCCAACACCTCACCCAGCCTACACCTCACCCAACCCTCACCCAACACCCAGCCAAACCCTCACCCAACACTCAGCCAACACCTCACTCAACCCTCACCCAGCCGGAACCTCACCCAACCCT